>NW_008584807.1:0-17632 GCF_000691845.1 Merops nubicus | reverse complement strand
AACAAGAAATAGCAATCATGGGCCATTCATGGCAGCAGCAAGAATGTACCCCATATGTTTCATTTTGAGCACATTAGAGTTTTTAACTTTCACTGTTGCTCCTAAAGCTCTTTATGAATAGTAATAAAAATAGGTGGCCAAGTCACAGGGCTGAATTTCCTTGTTCACAGCTACAACATATAAACTAGCTTGGGATAGATGAGCTCTCTTCAGATTTATAAACTTTTGGGCCCTTACCAGAAAGTCAGTTATTTCTGTTCATTTGTACATTTTCTGTTTTCCATGCCTCATAACTGGGATTTTATTGCATTGCTGTTATTTGGCAGACACTGATGTAGCAGCTGTGCAGTCAGCATTGCACCTCTCCTTCTACAAGGAAATCCAAGCAGAATTGCTGTTCTAATGCATCTGATCCTGACTAGCCCATCTGGCTAAGAAACACAACCCCAGGGTTGAAGGAGCTTCTTATGTTTCTATAGTTTAGCGTTCATTTGATCTAGAGATATTCCTGCAGAATAAAAGAACAATGTAATCCAACCCACAACAGATACGAGAGCAATATGCATCTTCACCCCAAGTGTATTCATCCTACTCTGTAATAATGCAATTTAAAGGGATTCTTGCCCACTGGGTTGGTTTGGGTTTTTTTTTTGTTATCAATTAATGCTGTAATGCTCTTCAGCTGGTGCAGAATTTTGTAGAAACAGCATTTTTCAGTCTGAAAGAGTCTGAAGCCATGTGCACCCAGAAAGGAGATGACTGACAGAAAATTTCAGTATCTTAGTGATTTATTTTTTAATCTCAAGTCAACAGGAGATTTTAAGACTTTCTGTCATCCTGTCTTCTCTGTAGCTAAGCATGGTTGTGATAGTAGAAAGAAAGGCTAATTAGCAAAATAAAAAGCAACCTCATTCAAATATTAAGTAGATTTTTATTTTTTTGTTTTCTATCTCCTTCACATAGTCACACACTGAGAGGAAATCTACTTAATATAAAAACTTTTAAGGCTAAATCTTTCATGCTTTTCTCAGGGTATTCCGGAATTTTTTTTCCAAACTTCTGTTCATCAGTTATAAAGCTCCTAAATTCAATACACAACAAAATATACATGACAGAATTATGAATAACATTTATAAATACTTCATAGCATAAGGAAAAAAGAAATACACAGAGATCGGATCAAATTATATAAGAATTATCCATTATTACTTTTAGAGATTATCAACTTTGACAGAAAAACAACAACAAAGAAAGCTTAACATATATAACCTGAACCATAATCTGGGAAACTAAATATCACCTAGTAAATCCATTTGAATGTGTTGTATGGAGTAGACAGAAAGACATCAGTTTAATTCTTTTAATCTTTAAATCAGCAAGTTTAAGTTCTGCTAAAGTGCTCTAATAATAAATAGAGTGGAAGTAGGAATGATACAGTTCATTTCAGCACATAGGAAAAAAACATGCAGCTTCTGTATGGATTTAATATAATTCTTTGTTCTTGTTCAGCTTTTTTTCCTTTCCCCACATAATTAAAAAACAAACAAACAAACAAATAAACAAACCCTGATAACAGCGTTTCCTTGCACAGAATTTGGAATAAATGCAGATATTTGGAAACATGAAACTAAGATCAGCTCTACAGCATTTAGGAAGATAACTTTGGATTTTTAATTCTGTTCATGAGCCAAGCCCCTGATCATCAACCAACCTAATCCATCTGGGATGCTGGACCTTGTTCATGATTGTGAACCTTGATCAGCATGATCAGGGTTATCATGTTCAGATGATAACCCTGTGGTTAATCTGACAATATAGAAATAGCAAGTGTCCTAATAACTTTTATTGTCTGCACATGATGAAAAATGTGTGGGAACCATTTTAAGTTTTCCTTTCATTGGTGATGAAATCTTTTCATTCCAGAAGAAAATCTGTGAAGGATTTCAACATCTACAGACACCTCTTTCCCCATGGAACAGAAATAAAGTGTTTATACATAATTTATACTTGCTAATGATTTTTAGCATAGTGGTCTGGGTTAGGCTTTCAGAAACATTCACAGATTATCATAACATCTATCAAATCATCTTCATCCTGGGTTTTGTCATGACTGTTTCCTAAATTTGGCCTGATCTTAATGTTCCCTCTCACTGAAAGTGCCATTTAGCACAGATTCTAATATACTGTGAACTATACTAAGATTTGCTTGATATCATTAAGTAGAACTATTTCCTACACAAACACTTAATAACCTGTCCTGATATTCCCTAGAATGGCCTGTATTTTTTGGCTGATAGCCCAACAGAACCAGAGGAAAAGCCTCATGGTTCTGATGGGCCTTCCAGGTATTTAGTGCGGAAGCATCTGATACGAGAAGTAAACGGGTGAACTGGTGAAAATTAAGCTAATATTTTGCCATGCAAAAACATCTTCATGAACATGTCTGCTGAACAAAACACAGACACTTAATCTCAATTTGATATGCATAATATTAAAGGTTAATAAATAAATAAAATGATCATTCCACTCATGTCCATTTATGTCCAACTTCATAGATGAAATTTCTACTGATAACTTTACAGTTTTATACTCTGAAATTTTTCTGTCTTGAGAAGCATATTCTAGAATTAAATAATAGACACATTCATGAGAAATTTCTTAGTGTCACAAGATAAATGTGGTTGGATACAACTATCAAAAGCATTATTAAACACTTCTGTGTGCAACTCAGGGAATACTTCCAAGCACCATCTCTGAATTCCCTGCGTATAAATATTTCTGATTCTCTATTTGTAGCTGACAAAACACATTAATATTTCATTACTCTTTGGAATAAAATAAGCATTTAAATTAAGGGAATAGGAACATAGCTTCTTATTGCTTTATTTAAAAAACTTAAGAACTGAAGACTAGATACATTCACTATCAAAGTACATCTGAGACTAGTTGTTTTGCCACTAGAGCTAGACTCCAGAAGGATCTTCTAGTATGACCTAAAGTGTCTTGGAAAAAGCCATAGGAAAATCTGTTATAAGAATTAATTTGAAAATACTTTATACTTTAATATATTTATTTATCAGCACTAACATTATCATATTCTTTGGAAGCATTGTTACCACAGAAATTTTATTACATATACTATATGTGGTTAAAAATAGATCTATAGTTACAACTGAATTAACAGAACATTCTGTGTTCTATTTAGTAATGTAAAACTATAATTAGAGTGTATTGCTTCATGCCATTTAATCAACATACATATGAGCACACATCTTTCCAATCAGAAACACTATTTCCAGTTAAACAGACCATTGAAAATAATTGTTAGTATAAGAAAATAATTCTCTGTACTCAGTTTCCTGATTAACTCATTTAATAAGCATCACTGATTCCCTCAGAACCCAACGGAAGCTGCACCTCTCAGTAATCCAGGCTGTGTCACTCAGGCATAATTTTGCACAACAACTGGGCTCAAATCACAGATTGCTTCCTTGGTCTGTCCCCCATTACCTCAGTGTCTAGCTAGCCTTGATCTGGTATAGCAGCAGTATCTTCCACTTTCTTCTATTTAATAGAAGGAACTGCATACCTTAGGACATCTATTAGAACAGGAAAACTGTTTCAACAGGGAGCAATCTTTGATCCTACTACTGTTCCTACAAGGCAAGTACCAGAAAAAGAAACTCAAGGCACTAAATGATATCTTTGCCTCTAGTAATCTCTAACTGAAGGTTATCAAGATTCTTACAAGTAGTAGTAAATCAAACTAGAAAAAATATTACACTAGCTCTTTCAAAGCTATTTGCATATGATAAAGATGACCCGTCCACAAGATACCTGCATTCAATATCCTGAAGACATGAAGTATCCTTAACGGCAAACACGTGTCTTTAGCTGAGGCACTAATAGATTGACTGTAAACATTTTTTATTTTTTCAGATATACTAATGAGATGAACACTAAAAACAAACAAACAAAAAAAACCCAAACACACACACACACACAAAAAAAAAAAAAGGAAACCAAACCAAACTAAACAACAACCAAAAAATCCAAGCCAGTTTCTTCTCTAAAGCTACCTGGAACAAGTTATTAGTGATTTTGAAAAAAAATGTGCCAAGTCTATTTTGATACAAGTCCTGTCTTTTGATTTTTCAAGCAAACCCAAGGAACCTCAGAAAGATCAGCAGTCAGGATAAGCCAAGCTGTCTAACACTCCCGAATCATTTAAATCCCCTTGGTTCTGGAAAATGTGTTACTTGAAGAAGATGCCAACTGACTGGAGAAAGAATTAAAAAAAAATAAAATTATCTCAGTCCTACAAGAACCTTTTCTCCAAACCACTGTTAAAAATACAAAACAAAAACAACAAAAAAAGAGAAACACATGGATAAAAAAAAAATAAAAAAGAAGAGGTATCACTTAAACTAGAAAGGAAAGATTAACCCAGAAAACTGGTTAGAAGCCCTTGGAAAGAGGCCTATATAGGTCTGTTGTAAGAAATTTCCTTGTGCTTAACCAGAACCTCTTTGACACCAGTGAGGCAGTTAGACATATGAAAGAGAATACAGTCACATGCAAAGACACAGCAGATGCTAAATACGGACTGTGGAGCTAAGACGTTGTTTGCTTGGCACCACAGAAGAGTATAGACAAACCAGATGTTAAAGGCTACACATCAGAATGACAAGCATCTTAAGCTAAAGATGTCTGTAGCACAGAGAGAAAAACATGCCCCAGCAAGAGCCACATCTGTAATTCGTGTAGATACTTATTTGAGAGGACATACATTGAAGGTGGTTTTCTGTTATACTCCCAAAACAGCAACAAAAAAGAAATACAGAAAAGCGCCGTCATATTCTAAGTACTCTCCAGCTGCTGTTTCATGCTCCTTTCCTACTTCAACTGCCAAAAAGAATTTTATTCTTTCCTTGTCTTCCCTCACATTTTCATTTTTTATTTAGGCTATTGAGCTGTGGAAGTCCCAACAGAATTTGTTTACAAATTCTGACAAACTTTGGTTAAATAGTCAGTGTCATAAATAAAGTTTTTAATAATTTCTTCCATAATAAATGTTCTAATTTAAATGTGACAAATGCCATAATAACGACCAATACCCACATGCTCATTTATAAGACTGAAACAGCTCAACGTTTGTCAGTTATCTGTAACTATGTATTTACAGATTAGATAGCCTAAGGATATGTTCTGCTTTAAGTGATGACTTAAAATTATGTCAGAGAAGAACACATACAAGCTGAATGTTTTTTCATCCATCCAAATGTCTTCTCTTACTTGTATAAGTCAGATCTTAACCCAAGCTATAATACAGTTCATGACATGTTTTAGATGCATGGCTAAACCAGTTGCTTATGCTTTCATGTTTAAGAAGCACATGCACAGGTGTGTAACCATATTGATAACTCTCATTTGACTCAGGAATACCAATGAAAGTTAATTTATTCATACGTCACCCTAAAGTAGAAAAAGTGCAAAAAGTTCAAATTCCAAAAATTAAAAGCAGGATGGACTTAATTAGTAACCATACCTCAGCCTGCTACAAAATAACCTTTAACTGAAAAAATAATAGCAGGATTTTTTTTTTTTAGTTCAAATAAATACATTTAGGTGTTTTACTTACTGTCAACAGTCCCTAGTTGGAAGAGGCTTAGAGGAGCAGAAGAATGTTTGTGTATAGCTTGTGCCTATTCAGTATTCAGGGCACTATTCCTAAATTTCTGTGTTAGGATTATACTTGTATGACATATGAGACTTTAGTTAGTTGACTTTCTTATACACTTGTGTATTAATCAGAATTTTCAAAAACTTAGCAAGATTATTGAGATATCACAAAACACTTTCAGGATAATCATTTCCCGAAAGCTCAGATAATACGATCTGATTAACCTAGTATAAGAAATTAATCTAGTAAAGTTCTTGATTTTTTTTCTGTTCTTTTTTTTTTTTTTACCATGTTGTGTTGATATTACGTTCTGTTCTTACTGCTGGTGAAGAAAAGACCATTATTTCTGTCTCGAGAAGTTTTTTATATAGCTTTTGAAAAGCTTTTAGACAGAGTAGCTATGTTTATGACGGAATATTTTCAAAGTGTATTCTTCAGGTGGAAGAGAAACTTGGTGTCTTATCAGACACATTGCTTGTTTCTGTTTATAGAACATGTAAATGGTGATTACTCTGACTTTACCTGAGTAAAAACTGCCCAAACAAGATTTGTGTAATACAATGCACAAATTCCAACAGCTAGCCATAAGGAAAATTCAAGGGTTATGAAACAGTTTCCACTGTAAAGAAAAAAAACAATTATAATGTTCAAGATTGTGTGATATCACTAATCTTCTAGTAACACTACCTCAAAAGAGTAAAAGGAAAGTGAATGGTACTTTTTTTATACAAATTAAAATAAAGTGTAGAGCTGGAAGTAGGTTAAGGGTAGCAGTGGTGCTCTTATGATAGCTTGGACTTGGCTTTGAATGATTTTTCTCCCTTAATCTGCTTTTAGTCCTTCGGTAATCACAGTCACCACAACCAAGCCCAGGCAAGACTGATCAAGCAAGTAAGAATCTGAGTGTAAATAACTAAGGGAGCTATGATAAAGAACAACAGGGGGTTTAAAGTACATGTGGGAAAAAATTTTACTGTTCTTAAAAAAAAAAAAGCCATAAAATAAAAAAGTTGATTCTATTCCAAAATATGCTCAGTCAGCAGTCAATATTGCAAGTGTGGAGAACAACTGATTTTCTAACCATGTTTTTTTTTTTTTCCACAGCCTTTATAAAACTCAGGCAAACTTTATATTCCGAAATTACAAAATAACAATTTTGCCATCAAGAATTACTTCATGGACTCCACAGAGTTGTAAAGAACTATGTAAATTTTAAGGTCATAAAGAAGCAAAACCATTTGTTTTAAAGACTTGTACCTTTTGTAGATAATTTAAGCTTGTCTATTAACTATAATTTGCCTCCAGAAATAGTAATCAAGAGGTTATACTTAACAAAAAAAACGAAATCTGCAATATTTAGTTTTCTACGTCAGTAGGAGATGAAGATATTTCTTCTCCCTGAATTAGAATACTTAAAAAATGCTGGAGTGCTACATGAGGGATACAAGCTCTTTAGGAAAGACAGGCCAGCTAGCTGAGGAGGAAGAGTCACACTTTGCAATGAGAGCAGCAGGGATGCTTGGAACTAAGGTGGAGACAGGCAATGAGCCAGCTAAGAGCTGGTGGGTCAGGGCTGGCACGTGTACATGGGCAGGACATCAGGATGAAGAAGTAGATGAGTTCTTGCTGGACAGTTGAAAGAAGCCTTATGTTCACAAGTCCCTCATGGAGTACTTGAACCTGGGTAAGGGCACAAGTTTTTGAAGTGAACTGATGACAATTTCCTTACACAGGTGATACAAAAGCCAATGTGGGGAGATGCTCTGCTAGAGACTTCATACTTACAAACCAGAAAGAACTGGTTGGGGATATAAGGGTTGGGAGTAGCCTTAGCCACAGCAATAATGAGGTGATGAAGATCAGGATCCTGAAAAGAGAAAATAAGGCAAAAGCTGTAGAACTCAATTTACTGGCAATATAGGCCATGAATAACAATCATGAAACAATTTACCAACATTAGTGTTGAATTTCCACATGATAACCACAAGGCTGGATAACTACAGGACGTTACAATCAGTTGTAACATGACAGCATATATGAGCTTAATTTAAGATTTTTTTTTTGCCTGTCATCTTACTGAAATTCAAGATTGTTCTCCACAACCAAACTTTTGAGGTTTGATGTATTCATCAAACACTTATTGAAATTTATGTACCTTTGCTCCCTGTTTCTTCTTCCTGTGTTTGAATTCATTTGACTCATGTAATAAGCTGCAATGTTATAGACTTAAATTTTCAAGAACTTAGGTATTTCTCATGATTTTGGAGGAAAGCTTAACAATGTAAACCTCATTAACTAAAAAGATTGCAAGTGTTAACCAGAGGACGTTGATTTATTTTTCCTAAGCAACTGAGGCAGGCAATACTTCAAATATAATATATATAGATAGCACTACTTCTCACTTATTCAGCACTATTCTATATAACTCCTCTCTGTAATTCCTGCCATGTGGTAATAGGATGCCAGTTCCTTTCTGCAGCATTAAGTCTCTCACTTCCTTTAATCTCTGTGGAAAACATCTCTCTCCCCTCTATTTATATCTCTTAATTAATAAATAGTAGACTTCAAGGGACAAACCAGCTCCATAAGAAAACATAAATAAAGTTAACAGGAAAAGTTTTGGGGTTGTTGTTTTTTTTGTGTGTTTTTTTTTTTTTTCTTTGATGATTAATGGCTTATGTAATCACAAAGTTAGCATATTCTTCTGTTATTGAAAGATATAACTTCTGTCCTGGTTCCGTGTAAAAAGGGGTTCAGGGCAGGACCCACACGGAACAGAACTATGGACTCGCCTCTCCCCCCCTGAGAGAGAGAGAGACACTTTGGAAAAAAAAATGAAGTATATTGTTCAACAAGGAACAGAAAACGAAAAAGGGAGGTAAGGAAAATATTATATACAAAGATTAGGGGAAAATACAAAAGAGAAAATATACAAAACCCTCAGAAATGGTTCCAGGGTCCCACGGAGGGAAAGGACAACTTCCCTCTCCGAGCTCCAAGGCAGGAGTGAAATTAGAACCCACTCCCTGCCTCTTATCAGAGTGTGTGTGGGAAGGGGAGGGAATACAATGGTTCACCCCCACCCGATGTCCTCCCAGTTGCTGGAAGGTCACGACCCCATTCCAAGCCTCAAACCACAACACTTCAGTTCTCAGACTATATGATTCCACTAAAACATTTTTCTAAAACAAGAGAAGTGCATACAGTGCAAAACATCCATCAACAGCATCATTCATGGTCATATAGCCATCTTTTCCAGCACTGTATAAAAGAAATTGCAATTGTCTTTCAGCATCAATAACAACATACTGAGGCATGTTTTAGGGCAAAAGAGAGTTTATTCTGTCTTTTATCATCTGATGATCAAAAGTACTGATGTTTCTAGGAATTCCTGTAGGCTTTCCTGCTTAGCAGATATATAAATTAAATAAATGAAGGAGAGCTAAACTGCAAAGTTTACTGACTAAGAAAAATGTCAGTTCTGAGTAAAGACAACAGTTGACTGGAATTGAAAAGCAGAAGTTAACTCTTGTACATGAAAAACACTTCTATTTATGTAAGCACATCCAGTGTGTACAAGATGGAACAGTATAGAAATAAAATGTATAAAAATTGAAACAGTTTGATATAAAATGTATAATGTAAACCCCAAGCACGTATACTTGAGGGTTCAGGTTTTTTAATTCAGATGCTGTTGCTCGCCATAGATGCCTTTCAAGGAAGTAATTATGAGCTAGTTAAGTTCATGATGTTTGTAAAGTGAGCTAAAAAAACATAGAAATATTCTATAAAAAAAAAAAATAGGAAGGTATTTGGAGTGCATAGTTTGGCCCATTCCTTGCTTTTCATTATGAAATATTGACTTGAGAGCTGCCACCACCTGTGCAAACCTAGGCTTGAAAAATGAAGTAGGGACATGTCAGCATATTTATTGGCATAAATAATTTTCAGTATCATGAATTGTGAACAGTGTTCACATCAGATTATCTAAAGCTTGGACTGCAGAGTTTTTTTCTGTACCAAGTGTCGTTTTCTTGTGGGTCAATAATCTTGACAAACTAGTTAGCTGGAATGGCTTTCTTACAAAGCAATAAACAACAAATAATACTTCCTCAGCCAACTCTCAGAAATAACGCTTAAAAGAGGTAATTTTTGACATATTTATTGAAAACATGTCCTCTTCCAAGCTGATGGTATTATTTGGAAGCCTGAATAATTACTTCTCATAGTACCTACAGGAAAAATACTGGAAACAAAATCAGCTCAGTGGGACATAGAATCATAGAATCATTTAGGTTGGAAGGGACCTCCAAGATCATCAAGTCCAACCACCGAGCCACCAAGGCTCCAAAGTCCTCTGCCAAAACATCTGGTCTTCTTTAATAGCATTCATAATTTAAAGAAATTACTTTATAGCTATAGTACCTAATCATTTCCAATAGCCACCTATACATTCAAATATGTGGTTTATTGTGCAATAGAAATATTATTATTTGACCATTTAGATTTTAATTGCAGCACCTTACAGCACCTATTGCTCTGTCTGGAGAATTTAAGGGATTTAGTGTCACAGGAAAAAAAAAAAAATCAGACTTTATAAAAAAGCAAATATCTTTAGATTTTGGTAGTAAAAGACTATCAGTAAGTAAAATACTGTGTGTATTTAAGCAGTTAGTATAGACAAATAAGAAGATTGGAAAATCTGAATAACTGGATTGAGAACTTACTGCCCAAACTATATGAATTTCATAGATTATTTCAACTAGCTCCACTGTGACTCAAGGGATCACATGCCCGTTGATGGCTTAATGTGCATTGAGCATCCTCTTGGAGAGCATCTGTAATTTAGTTTTGTCTGAGAGGAATCCGGTTCAAGCATGTGGAATCTTCTCTACTTCAACCAAAGCACAGCAAGCAAAGAAAATTTGGCTCTAACTACTAGTTATTCACTTGAAAAGCAGAAGTCTGTGCCAAAGTAAAACAGTAATGTTCATCACACTGTCACATTCCCAGACATATCAGACCTTTTTCATAGGGCAAAATTAAGCATTAGTGCTCATCTGGTAACAAGAAGATTTGTTCAGAGATAACAAACATACTAATATTTTTAAGAATCAAAGCTACGTTACCTTAAGTTACCTTAGGGGAAATAAACTTTCAACATATAAACAGAAAACAAAATGGTTTTATTCATAGTAGGAGGTAACTGTTCTTGAAAGTCATAGACATGTAGTCCTCTTTATCAGATAGATATTGATTAGCTGACTCTCAGAGTTTAAATCTCTACTGATATCAGTTTGCAGTTATAGATCACTTTAGCACTCATACAAGTTTTGCTTTTGCCCAGAGATAAAATTCACTCTACCCTGAAGGCATTAACTGAAACGTTTTATCCCAGGTTTCAGTTTGCCCTTATGGTAGAAAACAGTCTTGCCAATCTGTGGTATTGAAATATCTAGTGTACAGTGCTTTCTGCCAGCTTTACTTCAGTATTTAGTACATAGGTAAAGTGAAGCAGCCACTAAGCAAACTCAAGTTGAGTTATGTCTTGCTGTCAGTGAATTTGCCAAGACTTTCACCTTGAAATCACCAAATCTTAAATTTGCAATATAATCACCCACTACATGGAAGAACATTGTTAAGATTTTCTTCAGCTAGGGAAAATAAGAGATGAAAGACTCAATGACATCCATTAGGAGAGTTACTAGTCATGCATAGGTAAGTAAGGCTAAACAGGAACAGAGGCAGCCTGATGTAGATGGGGCACTTCAGATCTCAGGTACATCCTGGGGACGGGCACGCATGGGACTTCATGTCACTGACAGATGGAATCAGACCACCTCTGTTAAACCTATGAGTGGACCAGAAGCCTCACAGTGGGTATTAAGCTTTGGGTTTTGTGAGAATTTTCCATGACTATAGCTGTATATACACTCATTACCAAGGACAACCAAGAGAAGACATCTAAAAGGCTAGAAACTGGTGCTAACAAAATGCTCATTAGTTGCAGATATTTAAATTATGCAATTTCAATAGAAATTGAAAAGATTTTTTTGCAGCCTTAAAAGTCTGGTGGGAGGCAAGGGGACAGAAGGAGGAGAAAGAATATGGAATAGTTTGTCTGTCTTCTGAAGATGCCAAATTAAATTCCAGTTTCAAAGCATATATTGTTTTGAACCCAGAGAAGCTTCAGAGGTGAAATTCTATACATTACAAAATTAACAGAATTTGTTGCTCTTTTGATGAGATCACTGAAATCAGTAGAAAATTGTTTTACAGTTATTCTTAGAACTCATAACTATTTAGTAGCCCTTATTCAGCAAAACACATGCGCACTTTAATGGCTGGTAAGATGTTTTATTGAAGAGAATTTCAAAAGCGTAGCTCATATTATACATGAAATGCATTTTCATGAAGTTGCAGACCCTTTTCAAGGCCAAAACCTCCAGTTCTAATCTGCAAACCAGAATCAGTTGCACAGAGTGGCTGAGATGGCAGGGAACATGTATTTAAACACAACATTCCCATAAATGCTTGTCGTAAAAACTGCTTTGCACCTTCCTGAAGTGTTCCAAACTAGGACGAATATTGTGCTTTGTAATACTGAACTATAAAATGGTACCACCATGACTTTTGTTTCCCCACTAACATATGCAGTGCAACACATCTTGAAATAAGAGGGTAAGGTAGGATAGGGTATGATTGAATGATCTTCACTCAGAAACAGCTCTAAAAATTATTTTGATCTAAAACAAAATTACACTTTTTTTTCAGTTTTATATAGCAAGTGGATGTAATTGCTTCCAGCCTATATATGCTAGTCTGAAATGCAGCTTTCTGTATTGGACTTCAATAGCAGGAAAAAGCAACAGAGCTGATCAAGTTCAGCCTATTTAAAAGTTAGTGTCACCATCTAGTGACAGTTCGAAGAAGTTTAGATAGCATATTGTTCAGTGCAGTATTTTATGATGTAAGAACAACACATTCAGACTTTTTCTACTCACACTCATTTAAGCACATTGGTTCAATATCTGGATAGCATTTTAGTGTAGCATCTGATTGTCAGTTATTCCAATGACAGCTTTGTAATAAGCTAAAATTCCTTCTTTTTCCTTTTGCTATTATGAAAGTACTGGTGTAGGAAGAATAAAAGCTTGTATTACATGGTAATCTTTGTAAATTTTATGTAAATGTAAATTTATACAATGGCAATAACAAGTTCTAGTAAACAAACTTTAGTAAATGTAATTTCTCAAAATTATTGTGTAATGGTAAAATCTCTGGACTTCACCGAACACATTATTCAACGAATGGAGATATTACTATTTCTTTGATATATTACTTTTTCTTTTCAATTATGATAAGTCAATCTATCAGTGTTTATTAACTATTCATTACCTTTTAGTTTTTACTATTTGAGTAAAAACACAGGAGCTGTCATGTCAATCACACCCATGAGGCTTTAGAATGAGTAACAAAATCCAAAATCCATCCCACCTACCACAGTTGTCTAAAACTTTTGCTTCCCATGTAGTTCAATATATTCTCTTCAGCTCATTCATCAGGTTTCATACTATTTTTTTGTTTGTTTGTTTTACTGATTCCAAGAGAAGAGTCCTCTGTATTGCTCTGAGGAAACCTGGTTTAGTGCAGAAAAGGACTTGAGGTTATTGGTGGACGAAAAACTGCACATGAGCCAGCAGTGTGCTTGCAGCTCAGAAAGCATATCACATACTGGGCTGCATTAAAAGAAGTGTGGCCAGTAGGTTGAGGGAAATGATTCTTCCCCTCTTTTCTGCTCCTGTATGACCCCATCTGGAGTTCTGTGTTCAGCTCTAAGTCCTCCAGCATAACAAAGACATGGACATGCTCAGCTGGGTCCGGAAGAGGGCTGTGAAGTTTATCAGGGGGCTAGAGCACGTGCCCTGTGAGAACAGGCTGAAAGAGTTGGAGTTCAGCCTGAAGAAGAGTTGGCTCCAAGAAGACCTTAGAGCAGCCTTCCAGTAGTTAAAGGGGGCCTATAGGAAAGAGAGAGAGGGACTTTTATCAGGGAATATAGTGATAGGACAAGGGGTAACAGTTTCAAACTGGAAGAGGGTAAATGTAGAGTAGGTATTAGGAAGAGATTCTTTACTGTGAGAGTGGTGAGACACTGAAACAGGTTGTCTGGAGAAGTTGTGCTGTCCCCTCCCTGGAAGTGTTCAAGGCCAGGTTGGATGGGGATTCGAGCAACTTGATCTAGTGGAGGGTGTCCCTGCCCACAGCAGTGGGACTGGAAACAAATGATCTTTAAGTTCCCTTCCAACACAAAACATTGTATTATTCTATGGTTCAATTTTTCCTCTTGCCAGAAAGCCTCCACCTCAATTCTCTGGTGCATTTTTAAGACTTTACTCCATGAAATAATTCTTCCCTCAGCACAGTTCCCTTTTTTTTTTTCCCCCAGAACTTTGATTTCTCCTTTCGCAGTTCTTAGGGTTCTTTGTTGGGTTTTTTTGGGGGGTGGGAGGTGGCGGAGGCGAGCGGGTGGGCTGTGTTGCTGTACACAAGATTCTGCCCGGACTTTGTCTCCAGCAGGTACTGTGCAATAGAAATTGCTGCTGCCCCCACCGAACTACCAAGCCCTTCCTTACCTCAGTGCATAGCATTTTGCATGCTTTACAAACCACGACAATCTGTCATTACTAACTTGGAGTCCACAGAATAGACACAAATGCTGTAGACTCTAAAAAATTATCACAGCAGGACTGCAAGTTTTATTATAGAACCCTCCTTCTCCAGCATATAAGTATTGCAGTTTGCAGGCATAGGCCAGTCTGTGTTTTAAGAGACAGAAACACAGGCAGCCTGTACTATTTCTAAGTTCAGTATCCCATCTAGAATAGCCAGTGGAAAATCAGCACCCCTGATGCCAAAATCCTGAATATATAATCAGAACAGCAAGAAGCTGACGGCAAGAAATACATACACCTTTTGGACAGGGAAAGAATATAGAAAGGAGCTGAAAGAACTTGCACTTTCTCCATTTTCTTGGAAGGATGCAATATTAAGGGGAAAGAGATAGGTGAAGTTTCCACTCTGCTACAGGCAGCAAACTCTGAGGTTTTTGCCATCTGTGGCTCAGCCCACCCTGAACATGAAGGAAATTGCAATGTAGTAGACACAATCATTCAACAATTGCTACACTATAATCCATGGAAGTGTCAGCTGGCAAAGCTACAGGAGGGTTTGGTTTTTTTTTTTAATTTTGCTTTTATACAAAATATACAAAAGCACACAAAACAAATGCACATACTTATTGGGACTGAAATGAAAAATAAAGCCACAAAAACCAAAGCACAACAAGCTTATTTGCAAATGCCTTTTTACTGAAGACTAACTTATATTCTTTAAAGAGCATAATGAAATATTTCATGGACTAGAAACCAATAAGGATGTATTGCACTAATACATGTCCTTCTGGAGGAACAAAAATACTGATATAATGTAAAATCCTGCTAGCAACCCATGATTAGGAAAAAGGTGATAGTAGCTAGACAGCACAAGTTGTTGTTATTGAACAACAGTAAATGCCATTTGACCACCATCACAGTGTATGTCATTGGAATAAACCCTATCCTGCTATACTGAAATGTTGATACAAGACACAGATATATATACACACACACAGAGGATGTTTATAAGACACATAAGCATTTTAAAAATTCATTTCTGCAGACTCTGGCAGAGAGTGGCAGTCCAGAATGATTTCAGGCTCATATTCTTTTCTGAGAAGCTGCTAGTCTGGGAGAAGGAACATTTGCCACCACGTGTCCTCTACCTGCTCTATGTGTTTTGTTGGATAAATACAGTTCAGTCTGTTGTTACTTTCTCTTAAGTCCACCTAAGATATATTATCTCTGAGATATATACACACACACAGAGGATGTTTATAAGACACATAAGCATTTTAAAAATTCATTTCTGCAGACTCTGGCAGAGAGTGGCAGTCCAGAATGATTTCAGGCTCATATTCTTTTCTGAGAAGCTGCTAGTCTGGGAGAAGGAACATTTGCCACCATGTGTCCTCTACCCGCTCTATGTGTATTGTTGGATAAATACAGTTCAGCCTGTTGTTTACTTTTTCTTAAGTCCACCTAAGATATATTGTCTCTGAGAAGGAAATTTTCTGCAACCCAGCTTGCATAACTCTTCTTCAGAGACAGCACAGTGATTGAAGGCATGATTTGGAAATTGGAAGTTTTGGGAAGAAAAGGTTAGGAGGTGGGAGCAGAAGAAGTAATAATGTTTTTTTCAAAAGGTGTTTAGGTAAGTCCGAGTCAAGGAATCCACATATTAACTGTCAGGTTTGATTAGACATTTTCAGTGCAATATTTTAACCAGTTACCCTTTTTTACTTCTAATCACAGAACTGTAGGATAAGTTGCTTTAGAAACAGAGTCTACTCTTGCACACCTCCAGAAAACTCTGGAAAATTGCAGCAAATTTCCTTTATGGACTAGACGTAGACAAGGCCTCACAAGGTAAATTGATTATATAAGTTTGATTTTAAATAAATCTTTTACCAAATCAGACCATTTATGAGAAAGTTCATACTAGAAGGTATCAAATAGGAATTATTAGTGGTTGAAACTGATAGTTTTCTCTTACAATTTTTTGTTAGTTTCCCTTGTTGCCATAAACAGAGTTTGTGTTGCCTTTGTCATACATTACTTTGTCACTATGTGATGTGGGTAACAAACAGCCAAGATATTGCCCTCACCTGGGACTTTCTTTTTTGCCACTTTCTTATTTCCATTTAGAAAACTGGAAGTTTCCTTTTACTTAGAGAAGGAAAGGGAGTTAAACAGGACATTGTTATACAATTGAGTTTTTCAGCTCATTAAATAACAAATTTTAAAACCAGAGGGACATGATACCCAGTCTCACTCTGTACAAATCACAGGCTGTGAAAACCCAGCCTCTAGTTCCTGCGGGTAGCCCAGCATGCCTGCAGTGCAGATCTGTTCTGTAGAAGTGGGTCTCAAACTGAAGTTAATGCTCACATGAAGAAATTTGCAATATTCTGTGCTCTGCCAAAGCTTCCCTTCTTATTTACTACATGTCTTTTTGTTATTTATTAGATTTACTACCATCCTCCTGGAATTTAAATCTTATTAATCAAGATGTTGTGCTTTATTCCAGGTTGCAATGTTCAATTTTAAGTATCCTATTAGGAACACCACAGTAATTTATAATGTTCCAAGTTGGCTTGAATTGTCATATATTACATTAGGTGATAAAAAGCTCATCTCTGCACACACGGAGCAGAGGCACAACGGCAGGTAGTAGAACCCTAATAACCTAACTAGAAATAAGAGAGTTCACGTTCTGTCTCCTCCCAGGGTTGTCCCAGCCCTTAGCCCCATGGCCTGGAGGATGCCCCTCACTGTAAGCTGACAGAAGGGGATGCGTGGAATATGTTAGAGAGTGAAGGGAGTCATTGCCTATGGAAGCATGAGACTCGTTATGGGATGCAGGGAAAGGAAGATTTTGGAATTGCACAAGACATTATGAGATATTTGACTGTTTTCCTGGTGAGGGGACTCTCTGGTGAGCATGTGAGTGTATGGGGGTCTGAGTGCCATGAGATGCAGTCCCACTGTACATGATAGGTGCCTATGTATCTGTGGCAGCAGCAACAGGAGTGAGCAAGGTTATCTAAGTCAGCATGCAGTCCTTAGTCATTCTCAAGGTGGGTCAGCTGGCAAGGAGGTAAAAAGGCCTGAAAGCAGCTATGTGTGTGCCTCAGCATGAGATAACTGGAGAAGCTGGCTTACCAGAAGGCCAGGACAGCTGCTGGAGACAGCGTGGGTCTAAGCATTGAGTGAGACACTCATTTCCATGTGTGTGCAGGAGACAACTGGGGAAGGCAGGATGCACAGCCAGCTACTGGCTAGGCTGAGCATC
>NW_008584806.1:115075-126290 GCF_000691845.1 Merops nubicus | reverse complement strand
GCTCGCCGCTGCTTGGCGGGCCCCGCACGGCCGGGCGCTGCACGGGGCTCAGGCAGCTAGTTACGGGCCGGAGGACAGGTTTTGGCGTTTATTGGTGCCCTGTGACACCTAAATTATCGCAGGTCAGAGAATTCGTTGAACCCGAGCACCACTTAAGAGCTGTTAGACTCATTTGCGGCTATTCAGACCAAACCGGGTTTTTCAGAGGGAAGCTATTGGCTCTAGGTACAACATTAATGCAAAGGGCAGGAAAAGAAAGCCAGGCTGTTTTAATAAGCTGTCTTGCTGCTCTAGCAGGGATGGGCGGGAGATTACTCTAAACAAGCAGCTTGCTGGGCCAGCTAAAGGAGTCCCTGGGATGTGGTTAGGAGATAATCAACAAGGAGACACCCATGCTACATTTTTTTCTACCTAGTTTTCTGCTAGTGGGTACCTTGCTGATCTCAGAGCACTAGGATTCAACAGCCACCTTTTTGATGTTCAGTACCTTGAGGGGAACATGACACAGAGTTGTTAATAACCTCGCCTGCCCACTCTAACACATCCATTGCTGCTTTCACTATCCCAGTGGCAGTGGGAAGTCAGGAAAAAAAAAAACAACAGCCTGATGTAAACCCAAGAGATGTAAAGCAGCTACTTCTGGAAGGCGATGTTGAAGGCCAGGCAGTGACAGGATCTTCCCTCGGTGGCAGGAGGAGTGACCCAGTCCCTGGGAGATGGCCAGGATTCTCCCTTCTGCCTTGCTACAGGGGCAGAGGGGACGACGAGGAGGAGCGAGGGAGAGACTCCAAGGGAACAGGCGGTGGAGGTTGAGATCCCTTTCCTCTGAGTCAAGGGACAGCAGCTGTCGGTGCGAAGGTGGAGATATGTAAATGACAGGCTGGGTTCACACTCTTCCCAGAGCAACAGCAGCTGAGTCAAAACAAGCACAGCCAGAAACATGAAGCCCTTAAGCCCCCCCCTTCCCCACACACACTCACTCACATATATACACACATCATAATTCATGCTACATCAAAGCAATGATTACCACAGCTTCCTGGCTGTCTATTTCTGTTTATTTATGGTGCATTACACATTTTAATGCTATTCTCATACAGCGGCTCAGCTGCCGCTGTTCTGTATTTGGGTGGGGGAAAAAAAAAGCCCAAACAACAAATGGCTGTAACGTACAGTATGTTGTCCCCTGGGAACAAAGGACAAATGAATACTCGGCGCCTTCCAGGGAGCAGAAAATCAGAGTTATTAAAAGCATGATTCCCCCTTCCCATTTCAATCCAGTTCTTGACTATGCTTTAGAGCACGGGGTGGAGGGGAGATGTGGCATAGAGGGAGAAGAGCTGCTCCTAAAGTGACCTTTTAAACCCAGCTGGCCCTAGAAAAGTTCTTACATCATCCTCCAACTCTGTGATGATGTCTAGCTCTGGGCTGCTTCAAGGCAGGGGATGGAAAGTGGAAGGCAAAGGTTTGACATCAGCCTGAGGAGAACCACAAAACTCATGTCTTGTTTGAAGATGGATTCGAGCTAATGGTAAGAGATCAGCTACTAAAACCACTGCCCGCTGTGAGGTCTCAATGAATTCCCCCTTTCCCTCCTCCCCGTAAGATATGAACATGGGGACTTGACTTTATTAATTTGTTTAAGGAAATGGCAGTCAGCTCACACCAAGTTGAGCCTACAAGATTTATTTCTCCTTGCCATCAACCTTACCACCATTCCCCCTTGAAGCCTGACTTCTCATTACCATTACTCTCCTTGCAAAATGCAAGTCATTTTGTTTATGCCATGGGAAAAATATATAATCTCTTTAAGTGCATCGACAGTATCAACATAAAACAAATAATACTGAACAGGCAGCAAAAACAGAAGCCATTGTGCCGGCAATCCCCACTGTGAGTGACACACAGACCGCTGCTGTGCACCTCCTGCTGTACCCTGGTGTACTTCTAAAAGGCTCTTTTTACATCCCTTAATAATCCATCCATCCTTGTGAATGCACTGCAGGCACCATGCCAGCAGCAGAGCTTCTGCTGTAATAAACTGTTCTTTTATATGCCCAGTGATAGCGCCCATGAAACATGCTGCAAGTATATCCAGCGTCATGAAGACCTCATTACATAGGGCAGGGGAAGTGCAGCGATGGCCTTGGTGCCATGCCAGTCTACCTTGGCCTTGAACTAGGAGAAAGAAAGAAATATTTTCCACCTATTCTACTCACAGACTATTTCCCAGTGGGAACCTCAGCTTAAACTGGAGGGTCTGGCAGTTTCTGAGAGATCTCTGTCTGTTGAATGGAAGCAGAAATGACACAAATTACAACCTGTTCTTGATAAGAGCACGCTTCAGGCACTGCTGCATGGAGTCACATCCCAATCAGACAGCCAAGGGTGAAGGGCTCCATGCCTCAACACAAACTTCTTAAGCCATGCAGTCCCTCCTGACACCGTTTGCAGAAGCTGTTGCAACATGAAAGGGTAGCCCAAAAGGGCTAAGCCTTTTGTCATCTATCTTTTCAAGCTGCTACACTGATGTGTTCTTAATTTCAAGGCCTTGCTGAACTTCATTAATTTATATGTATCTATATAGCTATTTTTATGCATATATATATGTATACTCACACACACATAATGGCAAGGACAGACTTTAAGCCAAACGTTGACCTCATGCACAGATAAAAAAGGAAACTCTACTCATGCTGGTAAGATTGCACTGAATTTACAGGGTTCGGAGTGACAGCCAAACGGTCTGGATTGTCTAGTCTACACAGAGTTGTTTCCTACACGCTCATCCCCTGCTCTATCCATGTTACTGCTGTCCAGGGCCTCACCAAGCCCCATCTCATCCACTGAAAGATTTGAAAGGTTTCCCAAAGGAAAGGAGGAGGAAAACCCTTATGTGAAAGTTAGGTTTGGGCAACAGCACTAAGGAGAACTAGAACAGAGCTCGAATGCCAGGGAGCATGAAGAGGACGTCATTATAGGGACATGGCAGTGGGACACTAACCACTACCTCTTAAGTCTGGACTGTCCCTGAAAAGGGGAGGTAAAATAGATGCTGACCTCTCAGAGGGAACAGCCCCTAGAGGACACCTGAGAAGAGCATGGCTGAGTGTCCCACCTGCCCTCACGAGGGGCTCTGGGCCAGGGGCAGAGTCGTTTTGGCGCTGGACCCCGGCAGGTCTCGGTTTCACAGGCCAGTTAATCCCAGACAGCATGTGCTAGCCAAGGAGGGAGAGTAACACAACCCACACGGGGGGATTTTGTAGGGAGAGAGAAATGCTCCTGCTATGCAATACCGTTTGTAGCTGGGGGTATTTTTAGTCTCCAAGCCCAGTGCACGTGTGCAGCAGCTACAGCGCTGAGGGGGATGTGGTGAGAGCTCCAAGGAAGCTGTTTGGCATGTCCAGGTCAGTAATGGTTTGGTGTCCAGGCTTCAGCAACAAAATTAAAGGTTAAGACCTTTAGCTGTCTTTAGATAAGGGGGCTGTGTTTAGATGAGAGACAACAAGAGTTCAAAAGAGCTTATAGCACCTCTCAGCTCAGGAATTTAATTGCAGCTGGCCAGTTTCAGGGCTGACCATCAGCCTAATTTTTTTCACTATCCACTTTACTATCTGCAGCTGTAGTTCTCAGACCCCTAAAAGGCACCAGGCTGAGTTTGCTGTTGCTGTGTTTTTGCAACCAACCTGCTCCAACTCAACAAAGACATTAGAAGCATCTTAGGCAGCTCTTTTGTCATGCAATTTTGCTGTCACTGCAAATCAAATTTAAAAAATGGTCACTTTGTCCAACTACATGTTCATCTTAAAGCCAAGATATGTAAGAGATGTTTTTATTATTTTTCTTATGTTGACAAATCAGGGAAGTATCATTCTAATTACTTTGGGTTTCCCAGTGGGGTAATTGAGACTAAACTGTTCAACCCAAAATGAAATGTACACTTAATTCTCCAGGTGTTTAGTTCTGTTGTTGAACTTTGTTTCCTTTTAGTTTAGGTCACTTTTAAAATTAAAAATGCCATTTTGAAGCAAAAGGTCAAAAAGTTTCATTTGGAAAATGTCAAAACAAAGCGTTTTAATGGGCTTTTTTTTTTAAAGCACTATTCCGTTCAAGACTGCTGAAGCAAGTTCTTTTAAACTTTTAAAGATTTTTTTTTCCCTTGTCCCTACTTTTTTGATAGAAATTCCATTTCAGGAGAATTACAACTCCTGAGAAAATTTCTAATCCTAAACAGTTTGTAAAACAAAAGGAAAGTACAAGAACAAAATTAGAACATCAGCCCACTTTCACTCAGCTAAGCTGTGGTCTTTCTTGTCACATGAATGAACCTCCTGAGAAAAAGGAATAGGGATTAGGTGTCCTTGACAGGCACTGTTCTTTTTTTGGAGAAAGGAGATAGTTCTGAAGAAGAAACAGGGCACATATAAGAGCTGAATTTGTGAGGATGGTCATATTGCTTTGCAGGGCGATTCTGAAATCAGCAGAAAAGTGCTGCATCTAGAAATATTTCTGTCCTTTATCCCCATGAATGATTACACAGGCTTTGCAAACTGCCAATAGCTGTGTAGGCAGTGGCACTCCTGTCACAGGGAAGGTGTTTCCATTTTTTCGGAGATTTGTTTGCCTTGCTGAGTTCCTGCAGCACAATAGGAGCAACTCCTGACGTCCAGACTTGCAGCACTTTACCGTAAGCAGTGAAGTAATCTTGGAGGCCTGACTTGACTATCCATATTCCCCACTCTGTTCATAAAATGTTTTGCTGTTTACAGCACAAAAAAAAAAATAAAAAGATAGGTGTATGAACATTATTTTCTTCCTGAGGCCTTTCAGTGCCTTCCAGTGAGGAAACTTTAGGATTAGATATAATGCTTCATTTTCTGCTATTAGATCCTCCCCCCTCCCCCTGTTTTGTCGCCGCCTGACACATACTCCAGCAGTGATTAAATCCATGGGAATTAATCATATCCTGTGAAAGAAAAGTGGGCCTGTAGTTCCCCTTTTCTGTGTGATAGAATAATACAATCAACTTCAGAAATCAATTGTGATTGCTCTTGTCACAGGTTTTTGACCAAATTAACCACTGGTACATGCAGACAAATCCAGAACTCTTCCCTCGATTTCACCTTTCAGCTCTGAAGGTGCACACAATACATTCCCTGCATGGGACATGTATCACAAAACCAGGGAAAATGCACAGTGCTTTCTTCAACAATTCTGAATTTCTTGCTGACTTGAAACCCTGAGGAAGGACCTCTGTTTTCCATAAATCAGGAAATTTCACAGTTTTAGGAAGGGGAAAGAAAAAATCCAGAACAGCAAGAAATAGTTGCTTCTGCAATGCAGAACTTGCACTGATCAAAAAAACCCCCAAACATTTCTTTCCCACCCTCCACCACAGGTGCCCCACCAAGAGGTGCTTGCTTTCATTACAACACCACCTTTTGGGAAACCAAAGTTGGGCCTGTTTTGGCCAGCTCTCTGGTATGCATAAAGTAGACTGGCCTTGCCACAGGGGAGGTGCCCTCTTCATGAGACTGTGCCTGCACGGCAGCAGAGCTTGGGTTTGTATTTACTCTCAGAGCCCTAAAACACTCCTGCAGCAGTCATCTCAGCCATGCATCTCATACAGCACAATTAATTAATGAATTAATTATGGTGTGGTGCTGCTAGCTACTGCTCTGCATTGAGTGGGGCATACAGTCAGCCCAGGGGGCTCCTGAGGGGCTGAACCCCTTAGCACCCTGCTGTGGGCTGTAAGAGAAACAGTTCCATGTCTATTTGCAACTCAGCCAGCGTGTGGCTCTCACAGCTACCCCAGCTGTAGCAATGTATTTGTCCTGCACTCTTAACTTCTCTAGAATTCGTTGCGAAGAAGAGAGGGGAAAAAAAACAGATTTTTTTTTTATTATTATCCCAATAATTAATGCAAAAGCGGATAACAAAGAAGATGAGTTCCACTGGGATCCAAGAAGTAGGTGAAAGCCAGACATTAAACCCTTTATTTAAGAAAATTAATAAAGTTTTCATTAAATATTAATGAACAAGGCTGGAGTCCGTTCTCTCCCTGGTGACTACTAAGCAAAATTAAATACGTCATTCTCCCTATAATGTGATTGGTAGGGGTTAATTTTAAGGTTAATGTTTTGCTACTTGACACATGAATTTCAGGAGGTTTACATAGTATAATCACAACTGGCATTTCACCACGGTGACAGGTTCCTCACAGAAGATGCCCACAGAAATGTTCATTTCCTTTTCTCAAGGGAATCATGGAAGAGTGTCCCCTCTGGCTACAAAACATTAGTGCTCCGACTGTTAGGGCACAATCACACTCTGTTGCCAATGTGTTGCATGACCCTCAACAAGTCATTTAATTCTGAAAAATTTGCATAAAATTGCCACCAGGATGTGAGCTTCTCCTTAAAATCAAGTATGTATATGGAGTGATGGGTTACCTTCAAACCTTTACTTTTCTTCTGCTGACCATTTGCCCAACATAGAAAATTATCATTGACAGGCAAACCAGCAACCAGACTCCTTCCTCCACTACATCATACACCAGAGATCCAAAGTGACAGACAGCCATAGGGAGAAAAAAGTCAATGCACTCACCCACCAGAAGGAACATGAAGAAGGGAGCAAGCCAGGCAAGGAGCCAAGCCATAGGAGATTGTAGCAGCCAGGCCATGAACCCAGTTATACAGTAGGGACTCAGAGACACCTTCACACTCTAGCCCTGCCATCCTGGGAACTACACTTACCATGAAGAGTCAGGGAATCCTTCCAATAGCCACAATCCCCACACAGCACACACACTGTGTAAACAGGACCCACTGCGAGCAGCATCAGCTCTTATAGAGGTGGCTTCCTGCCCCACCTCCAAATTAATGCTGAAGGTACCTGGTGATGATCTCCTCATCAGTTCCCACCCAAGGCTGACCAGACCTTGTGTGAAAACCAGTCAGGAGGGTCTTTCTTGCCTGATTGTGGACAGCATCCATATGCCAAGCCTCATTCAGGGTTGGGGGTTTAAACCCCAGTACTTCAACTTCCTAGCAGAAAAGTAGCCAAGTGCCAATCCAGAAGATGTATATTGGGAAGACAGAGAGGAGACAGGACAGCAAAGAGGGCCATTTTGTCCTTTTCCTGTTCTAGAACTGAGGCCCAGCTTAGGCTCAGTGGGCCCTTAGAGGTCTCCAGTCCAAACCCCTACTCAAAGCATGGCTACCTTTAAACTTAAGGCAGGTTGCTTAGGCCTATCCAGTTGAGTTTTGGCTGTCTCCAAGAAAGGAAAGTACAGCCTTGCTGGGCACATGCTTCAGTGCTGAAACACTCTCACAGTGCTCTTTTTCCCCCTATTACTCAGTCGGAATTTCACTTACTGTGACTTGATACAAACACTGCAACAATCACCTTGCTCTGAGGCAGCAGCAGTCCCATGGAAAGGCAGCAAAGCCCCATGTGATGTTACTGGCTTCCCTGAAACACTTCCCTAGATGAGGAGAGTGCTGGGACACCCACTGTGCTGAAGCATAATGTTTCTTCAGGAGTGGATGGCCAGCTGTGACAAGGAAGCCTGGTCCTTCAGAGAGCAGTTAGGGAGCAGGGAAGAGCCCCATCCTCCCACATCAGTCCCAAGAGAGAACCCAAAGGCTCCTTTCCAACAATGAGCCTAGGACAGGCAGACCCTATCCCAGGGCACCACCAGCTTCCCAAACCCTTGTGAAAACTTCTTGGCTGGAAGGCTTTTAGGAAAGACACAGCATAATTTAATATTCAAGGAGCTCAAACATTCTAACTGTCTATGGGCTTTATCCACTTCAGCTCTTTTTCTAGCCTGGCCATCTAAAGTTATTATTCACATACAGTAGCTAAATCCCTTTGATGATTTTCACAGCAAATACAGCTTCTTGAGTACTTGTTATACCAACTCTCTGGATGCTCACTGTGCACATAAAGAAAAAAAATGCATAGATGGATGGTACATTCGTTTGTAGATAAATTAAAAATGAGAGCTACTTGGTGACTGCTCTGGACATGCACAGGCATTTCTTGTGTAGACGTTGCATTTATTTTGGCTGGCAAAGCAGGAAACTGGTAACATCCTCAAGGTTAAGAAAATGCTCATGGACAAGTCATGATATTTTGAAGAGTGTCTTGACTTGAACATGTGATTAAACGAAAAGGAAATAGCATTTGAAAACAAGCAAAGGATCACTAAGATATTCAGGGCCTTGGAGGGAGAAATCTGCTTTCACTTTTCCTGGCATTTTGCCTGTCAAATTATGAGCTTATTTGTGGTGCTAAATGCTTTGCTTGTGTCTCAGAAAAATGCAGGAACTGCTGCCTTTTTTTTTTCCAGTGGAAGGGAGAAGTTGTTAATAATCCCAAAGGTTAAGAAATTGGCACTGTTGGAAGCCAGCACTCCTTTATTTATTCATCATCTGGATGCGGTGTGGGTTCCCAAACATGCAGGATTCCCCACTTGACTGCCTTCCTTCCCCAAAGACCTCTCTGCATTTGCCTGTGTGTGCACTCAGGCATCAACCTATGTATAAAGGAGGGCTAAATTTGCAGCCAGAGACAGTAGAGGTATACCTGGACCAAAACTGTAATGTGGTTCAGCTATAGACAGGGGTCCCAAACCAGACATCTTTGCCGGGTCTTTTCTAAACCAAACTCTGCATTGCGTTATACACCCAAAGGTTTAGAGGCGTTCAGCTCTGGCACAGGCTATATGTTTTTATGTCTGCCTTTCCTAGACCTGTGCAGAGGTGATGTGTCTGAGGCCACTGACCCCGACCTGTACCCCTGCTGAGCAACTAATCCCAGGAGGGCTGGCACAGGGGTCAGAGACGACTGCCCGCAGTTCCACGGAGGACCTTGGGTCTCAGGGTCTTTAATGTCATGGTTTATAGCACAATGTCATGCAGGCATCCCATTTCAGAAAGTGCCATGTGAAACCTGAATTCAGGCACATCCCTGTTGAGCGTTTTCCTCTCTGTGAAGCCACTGGATTCCACAAGACACATGGAGAGGCCCTTTGCAGTTCATCAGGAGTGGTCCTGATGCTCCTCAAACAGCAGAGTACCCCTTCTACTGTGCCTGTGTCACCTCTGTTTTGGCATGCACAAGGCCTGGGGCTGATGGGAAGGATCGGAAGAAACAGCTACTTCTCCCTTTCTGCCTTGCCTTTAACCTGCTACTTCTGTTTATCAGGGTCACTCTGAAGTGTGGACGTGTGACAGTGACCCTATAGAGGTGCTTTACCTCAGCCCATCCACCAAAAAAATGGATGGATGGCCCTTTGGGCCAGGTCAACCTCTTATCACCAGTTTTCAGAGACTTTGTTAGAGGACAAGTTAGTGCATCAGCTTAGAAAATCCTATCTATAGAGAGCAGAAGGTATTGCCTGCTTAGGCAATTAAGGGTAGTGAATTTTCCTTTACAGTGATATCCAGAGAAATCAAGACTCACCTCTGCCTGACTTTCCATTCAAAATTCTCTCTAAGGAAGCATGGGAGAGATAAAAAATGGAGGAAATTATAACAAACTTAATCCTAAGCATTATAAGCCTTGTCCTCATCCTTCATCTTGCCCCTTACTTTTTCTGTTTAATGTAAAATACTCATATTTCGAAGTAAAAAAAAAAAAAAAACAAAGATAATTTAAACAGAGGTATGAAGCAAACTTGTTAAAAATAAAGGTGAAATTTCACTGCTTTTTTATGAAACCAAGTACAGAAAAATCAAGAAATGTTCTGGCAGAGGAAGAAATGCATTTACTGAGGTATCATGCTGTAGCAGCGCAAGGAGGCCTCTAATGAGAGCGTGTCCCAGTATGCTAAGCAGTCCTTATCTACATGGGAAGTTGCGTTTCCTGACACCTTCTGAAATCTAAAGACGCAGCAACAAAGCATAGTGGCTTCTCTTTTACCAGCAGGGAAAGCGATGTGCCGAGAGATCAGGCCTCATACCTCAAAGCTGAGAGCTGAGCAACTTCAAGCTGTGTTTAGTCAGGCTTACCCCTGTGCTGCAGAGCTGGGATCCCAGTGCCCATCTCTCAGTCGGTGCAGGCCAGCACTGACTGAGATGCTGATTCACGGGTCCTTCTGCACGTAGAACCCATACACCATACACTGGGACATGGAGTTTGCTATCTGAAAAGCACCTAGCATTTAGGTTGTACTAGATAAATAATAATGTCATTAATAGACTAGAATGTTAACATAAAAGACTGTTGTAATTTCTTCTTTGTATGATTTGTGCTAAAAGCATCTTTTCGCACAGGGAGACTGCTTTGAAAGGATCAAGACAAGCTCTGCAAAAGTGGGAGGAAGGGACATTTATATAACAATAAGCCTTTTCCCCCTTAATTTTCTCAGTTGGCTGCACAGTCTTCTCCTGTCTTTTGATGAGATCTCTTAATAAAAACATTAAAAGGATGAGCATAGGCAGCTCCATTTCCAGTAATAGGATGGGTATGAGGCCAATGAGAAAACTTCATTTCATAAAACCTCCCTGCTGAAATCTACCCTACCTCAGCGTTTATCAGCTTCTCTGCTTTATTGTCTAGTTAAAATGGAAATAACTCAGCTTTGGTTCTTACTCATCAAGCCATGTGGATGACAATGTCAACTGACACCAGTTTTCATAAGCTAAAAAAGCTGCCCTGGGATAAGCAGCAGTGAGACCAATCAGATTTAGTGATTAATATTTCCTGCTTCAGAAAAGATAAAGACACACATGCAGTTGAAATTAGACTTTGCTGGCAAAGATGACTTGAGAGAATAGCTGGGCAAATGTCAAGTTTCTGAAAGAAGAACCAGTGGCTCAATTGTTAAGTGGCATTTCCCAGGGCAGAAATGAAGTTTTCTGGTTGTGTTACACAGACAGGCAAGCATTAAAAATGGAAAAAGGAGTTTCCTCCCATTTCCCATGAGAACAAATCTGTTCCCTGAGTTGTTAAAAAAAGAGGGATGCTTGCCCTCAGTGGTCTCTCAGTAATCGTTTGTACCAGCTCCAGCTACTAGTGTACCATCAAAATGGGGCAATCCAGCTAATGAACAGGCAAACTCCAAACGCTGAGCTCATGCCAGTGACTTTGGTATGCCAATGCTGGGCAGAACAGAGACCTGCTTTGGGTTTACTGTGTCTTCTGCAGTTTTATTTTAGAGTATTTACCCCCTACAGATGTAAAAAGAGATCCTGGTTCA
>NW_008584806.1:107231-115053 GCF_000691845.1 Merops nubicus | reverse complement strand
CGGGCCAGCCATTGTTGTCCAGGGCAAGAACCAGGCTAGCAAAGTTACAGTCTGCTCTTACACCTTCTAGGGTCTCATGCTGTCCCAAAGACAAAAATGCATATAGAAAGCTGTCTGATCTCATACAGGAGCCTCATGGCAAGTCAAAACTGTGCTGTGAATAAGGAGCATCTCTCACCTCTCTGCTTCCAAGCCAGAGGCTGTCAGAAGAGCAGAGCACCATCTGAGCAAGCTGTGTGCTGTTAGCTATTTCTTCTTCACAAGAGTTTTGGATCCCAAGGTAAGAGGTAAGTCTGAGCAGCTCTAGGGCTGTAGGACATAC
This sequence comes from Merops nubicus, assembly GCF_000691845.1. Classification (NCBI taxonomy): domain Eukaryota; kingdom Metazoa; phylum Chordata; class Aves; order Coraciiformes; family Meropidae; genus Merops; species Merops nubicus. Next base: position 114,731 of record NW_008584806.1, on the reverse strand, counting down.
TTACCAGAAGCTAACATGGTCTTTGACAGGATGCTGAGGCTTTCTGAGCCAGAACGTTCTAATAAAAAAGAAAGCCAAGTCCAACAGGAGAGGCTTGGAAACAAAGAAGCCTTTGAAGGGGGAGTGAACAAGAACAAGTGAGACACAGCCCAGGTGGCAGAAACGGAGAAAGAATCCCACTAAATAATGAAAACTCAGGGAGTGAGAGATGAGAAGGAAAGAGAGACCAAGCTTAGAAACAGAAAAAAAAGAAGTCACTAAAAGCAGAAGACAAAAGCATTAGGAGCCAAAAGCAGCTGAGCAGGCCACTGAGATCAAGGAGACTCCTTTATGGAGGTTGAAAGCACAAGTAAAACATAAAAGCCATGGAGAGACTCCATCCCAGGTAACTCCACAGCTGAGGTTTTGACGTTTCACAACACAGGGTGTAAAATGTTTGACTTGGTTATCTGAAAAAGGAAAAACATCTCAGTCACTGCCTGTTTCCAGAATAAATCTTGCCTATCAGTTTGAAATATAGGCATGCTACTTTATTTTTTAATCTTTTCTGGTTTTGTTTAGTTTTTTTTTTCCTGGCATTCTATCATGCCCAGATTTGATGGTGATTCCTTAGTATCATGCATTTTGGTGGGTGTATAGCCCAATGGAATGATAGAAGGAAATCACATTACATCTACTTGAGGCATAGAGTTGCTTGGAGTATTTATGGCATTCTGAGAGAGAGGAGATGATTAGAGAGGGATTACATGCAGCAAACAAATATATTAAGGGAGAAATTTTAAGTCCATATTATAGGCCATGGCTTTCAAAAGAGCTTACTGTGCATTTGGACATGTAAAAGAGTGGTCAGATTTTTTACATGCATCAAAACTTATCTCCAGAATGAGATGAAATATTCATTTGCAGGGTGATAAAGGCTCATGGTGAATCCTGAAGGTCACTGTAAATTAGAAAGCTGGATTCCTTTTCTCTCCATCATATGCTCTTATGCCCTCATATGCTCTCTAATTTATACTCCCTCCCTGCAAAGGATTAGCAAATAAATTCATTTTATTTAAATGAGTTGTCAAAATACAACACAGTCATCTTCAGCTGGTGTGTTTCAGCTCAAGAGCAAAAGCAGTCCATGCTGAGAGAAAGTCACGCTCCTCGTAGTAGATCAGAGCTTTCAGTCAGGGCCACGGGAGTAGCTTTGATGACTTTACAGTTAGTTCACCATTAATAAAGATCTTTTGTAAAATGGCTTTCCTGCATCCACCCTCTCCCCTCTGCCTGCTATCTGTGAGCTCTGCTATTCTGATGTCTGAGTGCTCTTGCAGTTCGACTGGATTAGGGGAAAAGAGAGTACTTGGGGAGGGGGCAATGTCTGCATGCCTGTGCATGTGCGCACGCAGTGCATAGCTTGTGAGCCTCCATTCTCTGAAAGCAGCTTTTCATTCTTGTCAAGACAAACCCCCAGTGAAGTTCAGAAGTCATTGCTGTTAGACAGGAAAAGGGCCAGTTCAAATCTGTCACTCCATCAGAGCATGGTATTCCCCTCTGATAAAGGTCACTTGGAGAGAAGATATGAAAGCGATTCAATACTTGAACTTACCCAAAAAGCCAAACAACATATTTACTATGCAGCAACCCTGTAGTGACCTCATACATAACATATGCAGCTCCCACTGGCATCAGTTGGTGTCATGAGTACAGATCAAGAAAACAGTATTGCTGTACTGTGGTAATACATCAAGTACATCTCTGTGGTTTTGTGTTATAAAACCTGTATACATCTTTCAATCACTTTTTATAAACATTAATAAAGTACTGAGTGGAACTTTTCAATATGTGCTTTTATTTTCATCCAGTCATTTCAAATGCTATTTCTAGAGGCACAGTGGGCAAGACATGTACAGCAAAGACATGGAAGAGTTGTTCAAGCTGTGCTATCTTTTACCTTGAGCACGGACATTCACAGTGATGCACTAAAAGAAATTACATTCTGAGTGATCATTTGCTTATAAGTGGGGAACAAGCAATATTTTTTTTTCTTTTCCTAAACATTGGAGGCCAAAGGGATAATTTAGCACTTTTCTCTCACAGAACTTGATTTCATTAGTTCTCAGGAAAGCAACCAGTTCAGAAAGTAAGGAAGAAAATTGATGATCCACATCTTCCAAAGGCATGCTGTGGTTATCAGCATTGCAGGACCACTATATGAATCACTGTTTTGTGTCACCACTTACACACAGTTGTGCTGTCACCCTGCAGAATTTTTCTGAGCATCAACATCCAAATCTGGATTAAAAGGGAAACCCAAACAAATTCATCTACTTCTCTCGTGATTCACCCCTTTCCTTGTCACCATCATGCTTGCAGTGTAGGGGCAGAGAAGAAGGAAAGGAAAAAAATCCCAAAATATTGAAAGCCAAGGCTGTTTCACAGATAGAAAATAAGTGTAAGGTTTTGCTTGACTCTGAGTTTTTAATGTGATTTTTTAACTGTGGTTTCTAATGTGATTTTTAAAAATTGACATTCCTCAGTTTCCCCCAAACCAAGTTTGTATTTCTAGTATAAAATGGCCAAACTGCCTGCCTGATATAAAAAGCTATTTTCTTTCTTTATTCCCCTTTCCCCCCCACCTCATCAATCGCCAGCACTTGCCTCCGGTGCCTCAACAGTAGCTATGACTGTGTCTTACTGAAAAAAAGATGTATAAAATATTACCATAACCTCAGAGGCATGAGTAAAGCCCTTATTAGAATTCGGGACCTACAGCTGGAAGGGGGGCTCGGGCCGGCAGATAAAGTTAACTATTGTTAGCTCACAAGTGGCTCAGACTTCCTGGCAACTGCAGTGAATTACTCAGCCCTTTATGCAGGGTTTCAGAAACAGTTCACTGTTTCACAACAAAAAAGGCATTCAGGCTGCTAAAGATGGTCTCCCAGGGCTCTAGAAAGCTAGCTTTAAGACAGTGAATGGACACTGGAGCCTCCTAAGTGAATGACCACTGTGGGAAAGGGTGGTGATGTCAGCCTGAATGCATTTCCAATGGTTTTGTCCCACTTTTCATTGCTTTTGCACTCTCCCTCACTCTCTTTCTCTGCCTCAAGCTGTCCCCTTCCTGTTCTTTTCAGGCCATTATTTTAAAAGTTTAGAGCTTGCATCCACATGGAAGGGAGGGCCCACTGTGGCATTGCTGCCATGGCAATGCTTCTCTTCACTTTTGTTTGCATATAAAAAATATTGGGGGGCAGGGGGGATGAGCTGGAGCGGGGAGCTGAAAAGAAGATGAAAAAGTGAGAGGTGGAGGGACAGGAGAAGAGGGAGTCAGCGTCCTGTGGCTTGGAGCTGGGGCTACGAGGCTGGAGGGGGGAAACGAAAACTGGGGGCACAAGGAGGGGAACTGATGAAAGCAGCAGGGATTTGGGGTCCTTTGAAAAACAAATTTGTAATCCTTCACACTGCACATGTTTGAAAGGATCGGCACTTTTGAAGGCCTAGAGAAGAATCGGAATAATGTTCTTAGCTAAGCCCTCGGAAAGAACAGAGCTGTGCTTTGGAAAACATACCCAATTACATAAGTTTATCAAAAGCTTTCAAAGGCTCCTCTGTCCTCGACCAAAAGGAAAAGAAAAAAAAAATAGCAGAGGGGTGAAAAAGGGAGAAGGCTCCTAAGTGCATTTACCCGTGGTGGCAGGCGAACGGCAGCTAAGCTGACATACTCCAGACCGGTGTGTCCCACCATACCAGGCCTCCCCAAGTCAGCAACACGCAGGTTTCAAGCAACAAGCCCTCCTAAGCATCTCTGCAAAAACCAGCTGGACATGCAGGTAACAAGGGAATATGGAGTGAGGCACTGGATACACACTCACTCCTTGTAAATAAAACCATGACTCCCCTGGCTGGCAAGCCCACCTGGTTTGCTTCCTGCTTTCCATGAAATACTTGCTATTCATAGGGATAAATGTATGCAGGCTTGGCTAAGCCTGTCCTGAGGCAAAATTATAGGATAACAGCATTTTGCAGAGAGTGATCATTACAGCTTAGTCCACACTAAGTTCCCAGTGTGCCGGGGTTTTTGACGCTAATGTGTCTAAGAATGCAGATGTACGTGCTGCATGCACAAGGGTGTCTTAGCAGGAATCCCCTCGTGGAGGCTTTCCAGCCCTCTGCCTGAGCTGCAGCCCTGCTTTGCTGAGTCTATTCTTACAAGTAAAAAAACACGGCTTTTACTAATGGATAATTGACAGGAATTCACAGTCCTGCTGCAAAATTGCCAGCAGAGACGGAAGGGAGTTTTATTGTGCTGTTAAATAGGTGAGGAGAGACTGTTGATTTCACCTAAACCATCTTTATACTCGTGCTTTCTGTTACCCCACCCCACCCTGACAGGTAACATGCTTGTGTAGCCAGAGGTAAAAGCACAGCACAGGCAATGTGCTTCAGTTTTGCCATAAGTTAAATTCACTAAGACCAGCCCTGTACCCCATGTGAGGCTGACTTCAGTGAGTTCTCCTCTGGTAAAACCGAAGAGCCTTCCTTATCTTCACTGTTGTTTTTATTGGGGAATAAGTCTTGCATACAATAAGAAACATAGCTTTTCATGCTTAAAAAGGAAAGGCCTGTGGCTACCTCGTACTAAACACAGGCTTCCTGTCTCTAGACAGGATTTAGCAGTGAGGGGTACCTTCACCAAACCAAACCCTTCTGCCAGAACTTGAGAGGGCAACACAAACCCTGCCTTCTTGAAAACTATTGGCACTCATTGAGCCACCTGCAGCCAGCCTCCAAGCATGAAACTCACTTTTCGACCTGGTGAGGAGACCTGTTCTCCTCCTGTCATAAAGATGATCCCCCAAGGATATTTCTAACCAATCTTATGTGATAAAGCAAGAGGACATTTATTTCTCTGAGGCGTTTTTTTGTCCTCATTCTTTTCCTTAAAATGACCAGCAACACCATATCTTGTTCTGCTTGGCTTTAGTAGGGGACCTCAGGTCTCAGATCTTGTCTGTGCAGCAAAATCCAAAGACCAAGGAGAGCATACAAGGATGTGCTTTCATGACTGATTTAGGCCAGTCTGAGATAAAGCTGCCATCAAAGGGACACTCAGCCCTGAACGCATGTTGTGCCCTTGCTTGCAGAGGACAAGCCTCTGTTTTCTGGTGGCAGGACAATATGCAATTAACTTATGCTGACTTTGAAAGTCCCTCTTAGTCATCTTTTGCTTCCTGGGCTAGTGCAGGCTGGAGTGAATAACATTAATAAGAACATTCCAGTTCATTATAAATCAATTCACTGTCTTCAATAAACTTGCACAGTGCCAATAGGAAAGTTTCTTTACACATATTTCAGCCAAAATAAAACCAACAGGACTTAAAATTGGTGTTTCAGTATCGGTGATGGGTGTTTCAGTATCATCAGTCATGCAGACATGTCCCCTGAGAATGTATGTGATCCTTGTGTCACCACAAATGAAAGGACTGAGGTTGGAACTCCTTGCCACTGGTGCCACTTACCTAAATTGTTAACCCAATGAAGATAAAGAGGTGTTAAGAAAAATGGCAGAATTTTAAACTACCTGCTGGAGGTGCTTTTTTTTGCCTCAGCTTCCCTCCATTTGGGTCTTCTGATTTCACTATTTCATTAGTTCTTTTCTTACCCACAACAGGCTTGAATGACCAATATAAAATGAATTTGTTAATGCTAAGAGCCTTCTTTATGTACTGAAAAACAAACAAAACAAAACAAAGAAACAAACAAGGCAGAAACCTATTTTCTGGTTCACCTCTAATTCCCATTCTGTCTCTAAGCAAGTCTAATCCGTCAGGTGCTCATAAGCATTGCAAGGCACCCCTACGCCATCCTGCGCCAGGTAAAGCAAGCAGAGCCCGTGTGGGAAAGGGTGCTTTTTCTTGGGTAGAAAAGGCTATGAGTTGAAGCTGCCCAGGAAAGATCCCTTACAAAAAATGTTTCCCCAAAGCCCTATAGGAAAATTATTTTGCTGTGTTTAGAAGGCCCTTATCTTCTCGGACAGCCTTGGGCCTCCACATAACTACTATGATGTACCGACAGTTCCCCATCATGACACTTAGAAAAACCTCTTCTCTGAAGTTGTGTGGTCTCACGCACAGCAGATGTCCTGCTGTGCCTCGTGGGCTCCAGAGGACTGGGAGTGAGTGCTGTGGGACAGAGGCCAGCAGGAAGGCCTTGCTGCAGCAGGAGGTAATTGTAGGCATCTGAAGTGCAAGCCTCATGAGACTCTGTGGGCATTCAAGCAGTTGTGAAGATAAATGTGTGACTAAGTAGAGGTTAACAGTTTGAAAGTTTGAATTGCAACAAAACTTTGCAAAACCTTACTGCTATATGAAGAGGGTTTTTTTGTTGTTTTTTCTTTTTTTTTTGTCCTTATTCTACATAAAAATACATGTGGAACTGCTGCAAAAACCTGCAGGACAGAAAGTCCTGTCTTCTGTCGGCTCTCTCTGAAGGTTATCTAAAGGTTGGACTCCTTGTCTGGCACCAGGCTCTTAGTAAGCAACCAGCATCACCATTTTCTTTCACTTATCACAGAAAAGCTCATGCCATTATGAAGTTCCAGTCATTTAAGATATTGCTCTAAGAAAGAAGGGATGTATCAGCTAAATTTAAACCAGCTCAGTGAAATGGCCTCCAAAGTTTGAGTTGGACAAAAATCATAGGAAATAAACAGCTATGAAGGCAGAAGGCCAAAACAAGATTTAAAAGGCTTTTGAACTCTATCCAGACAAGATCAGGGGAAATTAAAATGATTTTCTAAGAGCTGGCTCCTGGTAGGTATATTTTAAAGTAGTCTCGCCTGAAACCTTCCCTTCTGTGCTTTGGTCTCTCACAGCTTAGCTGTGAATATAGTTAATTCGATTCTTAAAATAAAATCTTGAGGAATATAATCTACTTTCTTTCCCTCTATAACATTCCTACCAAGTTCTTCACAGACACTGGTAAGTTTATCCTGCCTCCCTCCCTTCCTTTGCCCTCCGTGTGCTGAGGAAGTAGGCTTTCCCAATTTGCTAGCAGGAGCTGTGAAAATCTCACTGGCAAAAATTAGGTCTCTGTCTGTTGTCTGTCACCTTCATTTACAGAAGGGTTACCTCCTCTGTCCTTCCCTTCCTGGCTTTGGCTGTGGTGGAAAAGGTGCGCTTCCCCTCCAAGCCCTTTCTCGTCATCTTTTCCTTTCTTTATCCTCTACAAAACACTGCAGCTGACACTTCTCTCTATCCATTTTGCCATCTCTTGTCCCTCTGACTCCTTCCCATCAGCCTTCCCCTCTAATTTTAGCTCTGGATTCTAGTGGTTATTTTCATCACAATTTTTCATCTGAGACTTAAGCCTCAATATTAATGGCCTTCTTGATCTGCAGCTTCATGTATTGTTCCCTCATGTTTTGACTGCCCTTGTAGTTCCTTCATAATTTCTCATGCCCTGGAAAAGGACCACTCACTTTACTTCCTCTTAGCCTAAAACAGCTCTCAACCA
>NW_008584806.1:44167-107200 GCF_000691845.1 Merops nubicus | reverse complement strand
TCTTTCCCTCCTCTTACAGCCCATCTACATTAACGGTTCATCTGCCTTGCCTGCTCTCCACCTCACCTCTTGTTCCCTTCCTTCCACTGGCACTGTCCTTTGCACAGCAAGAGCAGGAGCGGTGCAAGTGCGTTACCAGATAGAGAACAATGTGTCCAGGATCCATCAGTAGTTGTCTAGCACGGTCTTCCTAAAAAATTTAAAGCTGCCACAGCAACTGCAACAGCTGGGAGAGATTTTATAAGCAGTAGGAGAAAAGGATTTAATGTAGAGACTCACTGTTCTAAGTGGCATCCTGGGACCATGGGAAAGGAGGAAAGGAAAGGACTCTAACCGTTTAGCTACCTTTGCTCTCCCAGATTTCATTTCTACCTCCATACATGGCCTTGCCAATTACTCTCTAGAGTAAATTATCAACTTTGAATGTTTTCTTCCTTTTTATTGGTCTTGTCTTCCATCTTCCTCACACAAAACTCTTTTCTCTCATTTAATCTGCAAACCTTTGTTGTCTGCTCTGTTCTGTGAGCACGTCAACTGCCCCAGATGCTTCATTTCATGACACGAATTCTTATATCATGTCTCTTATATGATCTCTCCTTACTCTTCAGTATCTTAGTCTCCTCTGGCTCTTCTCTTACAGTAAGTCTTACCTTAGGAAAAGGAAAAAAAAAATCCTGACTCTGCTTCTTTAGCCCCCCTCCCTCCCATTCTTCCTTTACAACTTCACCTTTATTGAATATACTGCTTACAGTCAACACCTGAAGTCCTTTCCTCCATTTCTATCCTATAATCTTTATGACAACTCTCCTAGCAGGCCACAGAAAAACAAAAAAATGAAGGGTCTTACTGGTCTCATCACTGTCAAATATTTCACCCTCTCTGATATCTCAGATGACTTCAGCATAGCTAAAATCTTATTCTCCCTTGGCTTTTAGGTCTCACATCTCCTCAGTCTTCTCCTCTAGCAGTTCCTCATTTTTGAGAGACTCCAAATTTCTGAGATTCTACCTCAGATCACCTTCTTTCCTCCCTCTTCAAAGTATACTTGGGTAATCCCAGCCACATTGTTTTTATGGTATTTTATGTTGTTTTTCAAAACAACCCAAGTTGCATATTTTTACTGTTATTATTATCACTATTGATGCTGCTGTGTTGCTGCTTAAAAGTGCATAGAACTCTTTTGATAATTGAGATTAGTTTTCTGTGGTCATGCAAGAAGGATATAAGAGAATTAAAGGAGAACTAATATTTCTGATTTCTCTTGATCTCTCCTTGTTCCTTTTCAAACTATTGTCCACACAGACAATACTCTGGATGAATAGAATTCCTTCATTAACTCCAAAATCTATTTTGTAGTGCTTTACTTTTAGAATGTCTATTATTCCTCCTCGTATATGTCTTGCTCTCTGGAAATACCTCATTCCTTGTACAAATATATCACTACCAGGTTGAGGTCTTGCTCCGCTTTGATCTTTCTATGGCAGTAGGAGTATTCCTGAAATGCTTGGCAACTAATAGCTGATCATTGATTTAAGTGGGAAGTGAGAAACCTGAATATTTTATCAGATCTGGGCCATGGTCCCCCCTTAGGGAGCTTTTATCCACATAAACTCAGAGCATCCGCCTAGCATGCAAAAGGTATCTGTCTCTGCTTGAGAGATCTACAATGCAAGTACTGACAGACAAGATTTAGTTTCATATTATATGAACAGACAGGGAGAAGCCAGGTCAATTCTGCTCTCTCTCAAGAGTTTTTCTTCATCTTTGGGGTAGAGCAAACATGAGACTTCATCCCTTGCCCCAGGCTGTCCCAGAGTGATGCAGTCTCTCTGACTCTGGAAATGCAATAACAAGTAGGCACCATCACTCCCCCGAGCAGTCTCCCATGGTCCCTATTTTGGAGGTCCCACTCATGACCAGGGCAGGGTGTACAGACAGGAGCAGCCAGGGGTTATTTCTCAGGTGGGCTGGAGCTGAGTGATAAGATATTTACACTGTGCCTGGTGGAAACCCTGTGTCCTGGCTTTGTCTAGGGTACGGTTAATGTGCACAAGCAGCTGGGAGAGGCTGCTGCTGGGTGGGGCCACGGCCAGGATAAACAACCAAACCAGCCAACCAGTGGGCAGTGACTGTGTGGTGGTTAGTTTCCAGCTGAGGTTAAACCATGACACCCTGACAAAACTAAATTCACTGGGAAAAAACAGCATCTCCAGCAGTAAAAGCTACCATTTGTTCCCTAGGTGAGGAGCTGAAAGATGAGGTTTCATCCTGAACTTTACTGGAGAGCACCCTGACCACCAAGCTTTAGCCTAGCTTCAACTGTGTGTGCAGGAAAGGAGCACTGCACATCCTTCCTCAAGTTGATTCACTGTGCAGAAAGTAACTTGAGTTACTTAAAATTTAAGGCCTTGCTTACAAGATTCATGAAAAAAACAGGCAAAAAGGACCCTGACTTGATATCTCACTAAAGTGTGGGGATTAAAGGAAAGGAAATTCTTTTTTACCGTATAATGGCCTAAGGAAAAAAGCCCAAGCTAAACTGTAGGTCTTTCAGTCCTTCATGAGGACATGAAGACCTCAAAGCATGGGTCCAACAGCTACTTTTGGTTGGAAGAGTCAGATTTCAAGAGCTTTTCTGGCTGTGGAAGCTTGTGCACGGAATGCAATTTACAGCACTCAGGGGATCCAATGTTCACTTCCCTTGTGAACAGTCACCCTAAGTTCCAAGAAAATTTGAGAAGGGCAGCTGACTAATTCAAAGCTGAAGCAAGCTACCAAATGTGGTGCAACCTCTATGCAAGTCTGTGCTACACAATGGAGTGTACTGAAGGTGTGCCCAAGACAGTAGCAGGACTGGACTGGCCACCGTAAAGTCATTGCAAAAGGAAAGTTCTAGTTCCATGCATGGATGAAAACCCACAAAGAACCAATAAATAAAAGGCAAGCAACAGTATTTCATTAGTTGGCTGCTTTGGTTGTTTCTCTGTTTTTACTTTACAGCTGGAGACATTATTTATAAAATCCCTTCTAACGACATACACAAGATTTCTGGCCTCTTATACATATGGTTAATTCTGGTAGGGTGTCAACAGGATTCTAGAGGTAAATTTCACAAAAAAAACAGAAAGAATGATCCAGTGAGTTAATATAATATTTGTGATACTATTTATTTTGAGATTACCACAACATTTCACCAAATCCAGTTTTATATTTGTCATGTTTTCTCTCTTTTTTAATCTTTTATATCCAATTGCTGTTTTGTCAGTTTTATTACTGCTTTATTGTATAATAGAAGAATTTTATATTTCAATTTGTACCAACATTCAACATTATTTGTTTTATTGCTTTGTGGGTTTGTTTAGTTTTGGTTTTATTCATCTAATAAAAAGCTTAAAGAATATCAGGCAAACCCTTTCTCCTTGTTTTGATGCTGAGTGGATTTTTTTAGTGGTCAATGCATTAGCAGCATCTAGAGACAGCAGTCAGTCTTATTTTCTAATATTGGAATTGCTGTAATTCTAGGTCACGTGGAGAAGCGTCACTGATGACTTGGAATCATCAGGAGTTGAGGCATCAAATGCATGTGCTTGCAGTTACACACTTCAGGATTTACTTAGGTGCCTATCTCAGTGTGGTCCCTGGAGCATCAGAACTGCAAATGAAGCCAGTAAGAACTGTTGATGGTCAGCAACACTGAAATTCCTGCATCATTTAGGCTTCAAGTGCAAGGTTGGGTTCTAATAGAAAAAGAAGCTTAGAAACAAAATCTACGTACTCCTATGACAGCACCATCTTTATCCTCAAGGTATCTTCCCAGAGAGATTCAGAGGTCATAAAAAATAGTTCCAAAGGGAATAGATGACGTTTCAAACTCCCTTGACATATGCAGAGGAGAAACCTCTTTATTCTATTATTCTATGTAAAATATGGATATTTCATCTGTCTCAGGAAAGGTCTCACCCTTCTGTTTCTTTCCATGTCCTTTATACTTTTGCAAAAAGCAGTGAGAAGGAGCAAGAGAAGCAGAGACTCAAAAGAATCTATCCTGAGGATGGGACAGAAGAAGAACACATACAGGAACAAAAACCTATGGCAAAAGATAACCAATACATTACTTCAGAAAGTAAACTTGCAGCTGTTTTCAATAACTGGGACCATGAAATATCAGATGTCTGGAACTTTGAGTGCTGCAGAAGAGGTTAAGCATCTGCATTCTACACAGCAATTCACACTACCAACCACATTTGACTGTCAAACTCAGTCAGGAGAGTGAGAAAAATCACAGCACTTAAACATTCATAGTCAACTTTTCAGACAATGGAATATAAATAATTGTGGCAAAGAATAGATGGATAGATAGACAGATAGATAGACGGGTGTCTCTTGTCTGCAGAATTAATTACAAATTTGGATAAAGAAACATTGCTTGTACAGGTAACTTCATACACTCTAAGCCAGCCTTCCTGATGGAGAAGACATCTTCTCCTTTTTGCTTACTAAGAACACCCCACCAAGATGAGCAACCAGCCAAACAAACCCCCACGCCTTGTGTTTATTCCTTCAGGAACACATAAAAGCATCTTCTGCTTAGAAGCAAGACAAATGTAGTTGAGCAATGTGTGTAATATGAAGAAAAAAAAAATGCATCTCTCTATGTTAATATAATTAACATTGCCTATTAATTAGGATGATAATATAATGGAGAAAATATGAGACAGAATGTCTTATAAAACAAACAATAACTTGTGGAAAAGAGCCATGGGTGAGAGAAGAAAACAAAACCCAGTGAATACAATGTTTAATGCCCAAATTTACATCTTACAGTGTCAGAAAAGCCCGAGGAAGGCACTGACAGCAGTGTGTCATGTGACCCTCAAGAGTCCCATATTTTGGTTCACATTTTAATGTCTCAGAGCACACACTTGCATGAGACCCAAGGACTCTGTGCACTAGGAAGGGAGTTTTATATGATGAAAGACAGGTAGAGCAGTGATGGTCTGTTAAGGAGTGCTGGGAGGAGAAAGGCATTTAGTGGAAACAAACCTCCACTTTAAATCCTTCAGACTCAGTGGATCAGAGAAACAGTCCCTTGGCTGGTGGCAGCTAAACACTGGCAATGCTGGGAAAGTCAAGTAAGCTATTCAACACTGTGGAATGGGAGAAGTCGTGTAGAGGATCTGAAAAGCCCTCCAAAGCCCCCTGAACCCAGACAGTAGTTATGTCAAATTACTGACACCACCATTAACCTCTAACAGAGGCACAGTTGTACAGCCAAACATCCACAATGTTAGTCATGTTTAAACCACTTCCAGTAGAGGTGACACAGGCCTATTAGAGGAGTTTGCACATTCCCTCTGGAACTGATGGGATTCTTTCAAGTCTTTATCCTCAGCTTTGGTTGCCAGCTTCATCTTTACGGTTCTTATACTTTATTTTCCCACAGAACCTAATAAATGATCTATTGTCCCCACAGATTTACTCTTTCCTATTAGAGAAAACTTGGTTTGGCGAGGGTGGGCTGGCATATGATAGGAATATCCTAAATGGTTGATTTAAATATGTGTATTTAAAAACTTGGCCATGAGCCTTAGTTTGGGGTAGAAAGGAAACACTCTGTTCACCAATTTTTCCCTTCAGGCACATGAAGGAGAAGATAGGAAGCATCCTACAACATGCATCACCTGTCCCAAAGAGCTGACACACCACCTTCTCATTTCTCCAGCATTTCTTTGGGTAACTCCTTGTATACACTGAAGGGATGCTAGGGCAATACAGTTGTCCTTCCCACACAGGAACCAATCCCATCAGACCAGCCTCCTCGCTGGCTCTGAAGCTGCCTAATACCACTGGAATCAATAGAGTTATCCTCATCTGCAGCAATGGGAGGCAGTTTCAGGTCCTTCCCTTCCTTGGCAGTCTGCAGCTCTGGCTCAAAGCCACAAATGAAATGGCTTATCCAACATGCAGTGATCTAACACTGCTGCTGGACTAGTGAGCAGTGGGACCAGCTGGAACTCAGACAGACCAGAAAGAGAGAACAGGAGGGACCCCTTCTCTCACACATACACACACTGGTGACAAAGGCATTAGTATCAATCTGTTGATTTGACTGTCTTAATTCTTAAGAGCCATCAACACTGAAATACACCTTTTATAAATCAAAAAGGTGTCATAAGGGCTATTATAGTGGTTGTTTCTTTTGTTTTGTTTTGTTTTGTTTTTTAAATCACTGCTCTGCCATTCCACAATAACTTCATTTTATTTAGCTGAAATCAGTGGAATTATGCTGTATAAAATGGAAGTAATCTGGTTGTGAATCAAGTCTTTCAGGAATGAAACATGAAAACAGGAGTGTAGGAGACATCATGTACTCAGCTTAACAGGAGTGGATCAAGGACAGAAATAAACACAGTCCTTGTAATTTTCTAGGTGAAGCCACAGTGATAACCATTAGGTGGATAGCTGTTTGTCCTGCTCCACTTCATATTCTGATATTTATATAGCAAAAGGAAACTAACTAAATTTGTCACTAGCTTTGTTCCTAGAATTTTTAAGTAAATTCTGCTTATAACCTTTACCTGACATAATAAACCTTTTAGGGCATTTCAAACAAGATTTGAAGTAGGTAGACTTTATTTTCTTGTAGGATTCAAGCAATGCTACTCACAAAAGCATACCAAAAATTAGCACCCCTATGTATATTTCAAAGAACCAAGCTTACTGTATAGCATTTGCCTGATGCTAGATCTCTTGGCCAGTCTTTCTTGGTCATCCAAGTTGTGCCCTAGGTAGCTATAGGTACCTACAAGTAGTCAGAGGCAAATTTCTCCCCTGATTCTGCATTGCATTCAGAGTAATGTTGTTTCCAGTTCCCCAAAGACTTCTTTATGATGTTTTAATTCAATCTTGACACTGCAGACGTGAGGTGTTGATGAGATGTTGTCTAATGCAATACAAAGCAGAATTATGACTGTGGCACTGTGGGATCAGCCACACCAGCACATCAGTTGTACTTCTGTAGCCGAATGCAGGCTGCAGGGAAAAAGAATGTGGAAAGGCTACCACATAAGAATTTGAGTTTTTAAATTACCAACCTTGTAGTGCATCCATGGTTAGTGGGCTTCTACTAAGTGCTCTCCTAAGGGTGAGGTTCTGACCTAACCATTGCCAACCCAATCCCTGCCTCTAGCAGTTTTTTCATTCTTTGTTAAGAAGTTTCCTTCACCTTCCTTCATACAAGCTGAGCAGTACCACTGAATATCTCAAGAGTCAGGGGAAAACTGAAGCTTTTGGCATACATCAATTCCTTAGCTGATGCTTAACCAAAGCCTGAAGGTTCTCTTCCCTTTCAGCAACTACTACTATCCCTGTTCTCACTTTTTATTTGTATACCCTTTGGTATGTTAATGCAACAGACTAGCAGCACTGAAGGCAGAGATCACGCAAGCAGAGCTAAACTAGCTTTAAACCAAGCAGCTCATATAATCCTAATGGGTGAAGCTGATGTAGAACACAGATCAGAGTGTGAGCTACTTCAGCACCTCCAGCCTAAGGTGCAGTCTATGCTTTGCTGATGATGATGCTTTGCTGCACCGAGCAGCATCTGAGCTTGGTAGTTTAGAGCAAGTTTATCCATGCTACCTACAGTAGTAGGGTAATGGCTACTGAAGAATACTGTATATCCTCTTAAGAACATTAGTGGTGGACCTGGCAACACTTGATTTATGGCTGGGCTCAATGATCTCAAGGGTCTTTTCAAACCTAAATGATTCAATCTTCACAGTTCTCTAGATTCCCGTTATCACCACCTTCAGCAAACCTATTGCTCACTCTGTCTTGTGATACTGAGATAGCCTCAGCACCCTAGCTGCACTGGGTGTTGTGGCATTTGGATGCAAATGTCAGGCAGACCCCAGCTAGAGGTTGGTGGTGTTCAGCAACAAGATCTTCAGAAGGATGACAGCAGGCCCCAAAACCATGGATTAGGATTTTTGAGGAAGCCCAAAGCAACATATGAAGGCTAAATTTCACTGTATCTTGTGAGTAAAGCACCAGCAGGGAATGAAGTTGGCAAAATGTCAAGCATGAGTAGAGACCTAAAAAGACTCTTTCTATAAAATTAATGTGGAATAAATTTGGGGTTCATTTCAGTGCTGACAGAAGGTTAGGGATAGTTTTTTCTCTCCTTCTCAGGTGATGCCCTGATTCTTTCTTACATTTCTATAATAAGGTTCTATGTGTTCCAATAAAATAATCACCTGCAGGATTCAGCTTTATTGCTCTAGACAAATGCATCATCTTTATTCCAATTTAGAAAAAGCATTACAGCCATGTGTAATAGTCCAAATCCTCTAAAAAAAGAGAACTGTTATTTCATTTAACAGCAAGGCTTTTCTCCATCAAAAGGCTAGAGACATCACCATTATCCAAATTTTTCTTAATTACAGCATATGGCAGGAAAAAACCTATAAATAATCATGCCCTCTAGTTTGAAAGTTACTATCATCTCCTGCTGGCTATATGTACCTCAACAAGAGAATCTAGTACAAATTCTGGGAGAGGAATTGAAACATTGTCCCACCTCAGCCATACTCCCTTTCACGTCACTTTTGGATAGTTACCCAGGAAATGGGATACATTCCTCTTCACCTAAAAGGGTTCAACTTCATAGCTCCTACTTCTGAGGAAAGACATTTAACCATGTTATCTAGTATAAATCTTAAGAACAGACCTATGTTATAGAGGTTACCAGATTGTCACTCAGACATAAAAATGTCTCTGGAGCTGAAGCCGTACTCATGGACTCCACTGTTAACACTGACATAGACATCATATTGATCCTCCTCATGAACTTAGTAGAGAAAACACTAGAGAGAAAAATGAATTAGGTTTCATTTTTATCGCTACTGAGCAGTTGTTTTCCTTGATTTTGAATCACACATCAAGACAGTTTTCAAGAGAGAAACATAAGGTGATATTTTGTATCACCATGCAAGATAAAAGTCCATAAGAGGCAGTTTGAGTGCTTCTGAATCTTGGGCTCAAATCAAGTCCACAATGGTCAATATTTGTCCTCTTTTGAGGTGCTCTATATGAAAGTCCCAACTACCTCTAGGTCTAACTGATAAGGCCAGTGTCTGCAGTGCTGCCATTTGCAGGCCAGAAAATCACACTCTAACACCTATGCATTGATCAAGTGGCTCCTCTGCTCTAGCACATAGAAATAATATTTCCATGAGGGCATCAACAAATTCCTCATGTGTTTGGCAACACCCAATCAAACAGATCAAATGCTCAACTCATTTCACCTCTGTTCTGTTTGAAGCTGAGTGGGACAGCCTCTTTGTTTTGTTTAGGTCCCCAAACACAGTGAATTGTGTTTAGACCATAGTCATTCACTCAGTGCACACACTTCATATGACAACAGCCTAATGCGTTGGGAATGGAAGACATCTGATCCAACAACCTCCTTTTCATGTTGTAGAAGAATCTTAATACCTCTCCATATGGAAACCTGAAATACTCCCAGAGCCCTGAGGCCAGAGCATCAGATGTCATCAGACAGCACCTGATGAATTCTGATGAGGCCCTCCACAAGCAGCTAGAAGTAGCCTCCAGATCACATGCCCTAGTACTCATGGGTGACTTCAGTCATGCTGATATTTGCTGGGAAGACCACACAGCAAGACATGCACAGTCCAGGAGGTGCCTGCAGTGCATTGATGATAACTTCCTGATGCAGTTGGTGGAGGAGAGTATGCTGCTGGATCTTGTACTGAAGAGCAAAGAAAATCTGGTTAGGGACATAAAGGTGTCCATGAGATGATGGAGTTCGAAGTAGCCTCCAGATCACATGCCCTAGTACTCATGGGTGACTTCAGTCATGCTGATATTTGCTGGGAAGACCACACAGCAAGACATGCACAGTCCAGGAGGTGCCTGCAGTGCATTGATGATAACTTCCTGATGCAGGTGGTGGAGGAACCAATGAGGAGAGTATGCTGCTGGATCTTGTACTGAAGAGCAAAGAAAATCTGGTTAGGGACATAAAGGTGTCCATGAGATGATGGAGTTCAGTATCAAATGAGGAAGGAGCAGGGCAATAAGTAGGATTGAAACACTGGACTTCAGGAGAGCTAACTTGGTCCTCTTCAAAGACCTATTTGGAGGAATCTCATGGTCCAGGACTCTAGAAGGCAGGGGAGCCTAAGACAGCTGGTTAACATTCAAGCATTACTTCCGCCAAGCTCAAGGTCAGTGCATTCCTTTGAGTAAAGAATTAAGTAGAGGAAGCAGGAGACCGGTATGGATGAGCAAGGAGCTGCTGGAAAAACTAGAAAAGTTTTCCTAAAAATTTTCCTAGAAAACTGGAAGAAAGAAGTTTACAGTATGGGGAAAAAGAGACTGGTCACTTGGGAGGATGAGAAGAACGTTGTCAGGGGATGTAGGGATGCAAAACGTGTAACAAGGAAGGTCAAGGCCCTTTTGGAATTACAGCTGGCCAAGGATGTAAAAGACAACAAGAAGGGCATCTTCAAGCACATCAGTAGCAAAAGGAAGACTAGGGAGAATGTGGGCCCACTGCTTGAATGAGAGGGGAGCCCTGGTGACAGAGGATACAGAGAAGGTGGCATTACTGAATGCCTTCTTTGTTTCAGTCTTTACTGCTAAGACCAGCCCTAAGGAATCCCAGTCCCTGGAGGTAAGTGAGAAAGCCTGGAGGAAGGAAGATTCTCCACTGGTTGATGAGAATTGGATCATTTAGGCAAACTGAACACTCACAAATCCATGGGTCTACATGGGATCCACCCAGGAGGGCTGAGGGACCTGGCTGATGTTGTTGCTATGTCACTCTCCATAATTTCTGAATGATTATAGAGAACAGGAGAGGTGCCTGAGGACTGGAGGAAGGCAAATGTGACTCCAGTCTTCAAAAAGGAGGACCCAGGAAGTTACAGACCAGTCAGCCTCACCTTCATCCCTGGAAAGGTGACAGAATAGCTCATTCTGGTGGTCATCACCAAGCACATGGAGGAAAAGAGAATCAGGAATATTCAGCATGGAATTAGCAAGGGGAAAGCATGCTTAACAAATCTAATAGTATTCTATTATGGTGTGACTAGCTGTGGGTAGATGAAGGGAGAGCAGTGGATGTTGTTCTTTTGCTGACTACATACCTCAACAGGAAGATGAATTGAAGATGGGCGCAAATCAACCAAGGAACCGGGCAATCAGTCCAATTCCTATTGTGTAGCCATGACCATAAAATTGTGTCATTATTACAGACGTGTTTCTCCCACTGCAGGCAGAGCCAGTTTTTATGCTGTTAACTTGGAGGCAGGACACCTAATGTTAATGCTGAAGGAGGGGCACCTGGTGGTAATTTCCTAATTGTTTCCCATCCAAGGCTGGCCAAGCCCTGGATGAAAACCCATCAGGAGGGACTCTCCTGCCTGGTTGTGAACATCATTGACATGTCAATCCTGATTCAGTGCTGAAGGTTTAAACCCCAGCACTTCAGTTGTCTACCTTGGCTTCAGCAAGGCTTTTAACACTGTCTCCCATAACAGCCTCATAGGTAAATTCAAGAAGTGTGGATTAGAGGAGTGAACTGTGAGATGGATTGAGAAATGTCTAAACAATAGAGCTCAGAGGGTTGTGATCAGTGGTGCAGAGTCCAGTTGGAGGCCTGTTACCAATGGTGTTCCCCAGGGGTCAGTACTGGGTCATCTTGTTCAATATCTTCATCAATCACCTGGATGAAGGGACAGTGTACCCTCAGCAAGTCTGCTGATGATATGAAACTCTCAGGAGTGGCTGATGCAAAAGGCTGTGCTGCCATTCAGTGAGACTTGGACAAGCTGGAGAGTTAGAAAGAGAGGAACCTCATGAAATTCAACAAGGACAAGCGTAGGGTCCTGCACCTGGGGAGGAATAACCCCATGCACCAGTACAGGCCAGGGGTTGACCTACTGGGAAGCAGCTGCGCGGAGAAGGACCTTGGAGTCCTGATGAGCGAAATGTAAATCATGAGACAGCAATATGCCCTTGTGGACAAGAAGGCCAACAGTATGCTGGGGTGCATTAAGAAGAGTCTTACCAGCAGATTGGAGAAGGTTCTCCATATTCTATTGGCCACAAATAGCTACCCTGCACTGGAAGCTTTCAAGATCTCTCCATGTTTCCAGAACTGGAAAGATGGGCATAACCAGTGTATATATCATTCAGTTCAAACCACCATGAGGTTGTTCTTTTTATACCGTTCCCATTCAGAATGAATTTGGTGCTTTCAAAGGTGGGCATTAATTGTTTCTTAATAAGATATCATCATAAAACATGCAATTTAGTGCTTCGTTTCTTCCAATTTCCATATAGGAATCTGGCTGTGCTAAATTCGAGCTTTAATCCCCCTGGCCCTTCTTGTAACTGATGCGATAGACTATGAAGGGTTACCAACCCATAACAAATAAATTAATAAGCTTGTGTAATTATATTTGGGTCATTTTATTTAAAACCATGAAATCAAAAGCTCTGTTCACATTAGTGCAGGAATTGCTGTAACTGGCCACTGGGGCTCCCTTGATACACCATCTGTGAATGCAGCAAACTGGAACACGTTGAACAGAAAGAATCCATGCTCGTAGGTAGCATGCATGATTTTTTCCATTACCTTTGCTGGCCATAGGCCTCAAATCCTATTTCTATCCATTTCTGTCTCAAAAGAGTAATTCTGCCTTACACCATTATCTTTGTCTTTAAAGTCAACAGCTGCTGAAAAGTCCTCACATTGCTACCAATTGTTAGATCAGATTATCTGGCCTTCAGCTGTCTTGAAGTACAGAGCGTGTGGCCTCAGACACAAAGGGGACTCCTAGTATGCCTAGAAAGCAGGTCTGTGCTTCCCATGGGAAAAAGTATTGTGGTACTTTTGCATACCCCAGTCCTTTTGGCTTCCTATATGTCTGGTAGAAGGGCATGCTCTTTCTGACAGCTTCAGTTGTTGGAGGTTCTTACTTAGCTCTTCTCCCTATGCAGCACAACTCCCTTTCTTAGTCCCTGTGTCCCCCACCCTCATTGTTGCTTTGTCTTTGGACTTTTTGCTCTTGACTCCATTTTACCTCATGATCACCTTAAATCTGAGGCCTGGGAAAGTTCTGCAGCTTGCATTGCTGCTGTCCCTAGGAATCTATATTAAACTTAAAAACAGTTCTAACCTTGTGATGTGGGCACACAGGATAAGGCTGGTAGGATTGACTTCTGAGTTACTATGGTCATCACTATAGCCACCTTGATGTCTGTAATTCTGAAGCATGGAGGTATGAAGAGAGTTATTTTCTCCTCCTGCATGCTTGAAGGACCAAAAATGGACAGTCATTCCACCTATTTCCCCACTTCATAGACTCGTTGGAATACTATTTCTGTCCATAGCTAACAACATTCTGGGCAGCTTGTTGACTGATTGACCACTTGGCATCTCTCAAAAAGACAGCTGCACACAGCTGCCTCGTGAGGTCGGCCAACTGGTATTTTATGGGTGTGAATTGCCCACACACCATGACAAGGAAGAGGAGGAGCACGTGAGGATCCTAGTTGTGAAAATAGAACTGGAAATGGCTCCAGAATGGAAGATTAGTTCACTGCATTGCTTATGCTGTATTAGTCAAAAAATGGTAGACATGTATATACAGCTGCATGGAGTTCACAAAGTTAGCAGGGCTACACATGAATATCTATGAGTAACACAGCAACTTTTAGACAATGAGTTAGTCCTTCAGTGGCTATAAACATGACAGCCCTTATAACCCCATAAGGGCTGTCACATGCATAACAAGTCTCAAAAATGGTGGCTTCTGAGTGGTAAGAGGGTACACCAAAGGAAAGATCATGCTGTGTATGTCCTGTGCTTATGTGCTTTTCTTAAGCATCTGCTGGTAGCCCTGTCAGCCTAGTATATTGAGCTAGATGGCTCTCTAGTCTAGGAGAAGAGTTCTTATGTCCTTCTGCAGAAGTATCTATGGGGAGATAAGTTACTGTAGCAGAAAAAAATTACATATCTTTCCCAGCTGCTTTACAGCAGAAATGCCTCAATTCTGCCCCTAATAAGCTAGCTGGAGTTCCCACCTACTGCTGTGCAACTTGTACTTGAATAGCTGAGGGCAGACCTTCTGGCATGCACATTTCTATATACTTGCTTAACCTAAACTGAGAATAGTTTACCTATCTGGAATTTTGGATTCAGTTGCTTCATAAAATGGTGAATTTTTAGCAGATGTAGCCATTTTATGCTTATAAAGTTAGCTATGATTTTGGCACAGGAAGTTTTGTGTACAAGAAAGACACTGAAAGAAAATATGAACCAGAAGTGAAAGTAAGTCTAACCAGAAATGTAAGTGGCTGCCAGCTTCCAGTACAGCATCCCAAAAGTTTAACTTGTTTGGTCATCAGTCTTCTAAGTTTAAACCATACAGAGTTTGGTAAGAGAAAAAAAAAGAAAAAACAACAATTCGTGTCACATTAAGTGAGACACAAAGACGATTTTGTCATTTAGTGGTGACTCCCCTTGAACACCCTTTTTCCTTTGTGTCCAGCCCTTAAAAGTATTGTAAGACATGAGGGATGCCAGGTCCGTCACAGATTTGGTGGATCAGTCAACAGGGGGCAGCCAGAGGACAGGAATTAGCATCAGAGCCTGACACCTCCTCATTTCAGAGCCCAGAAAAGCAACAGTCAATCAGCCTACCAGGAGCCTGCTGGCTGGTCTCTACACTGATTCATTAGACAGAGACCTCCCTCCCTGGCTCATCATTTCATTATGACACAGGAAGATGTCAGCCTTTCATGGGACAAAAGGACATTCTTAGGAATTCAAAGGACTGAAATATCATCTCATACCCTGGCACACTTCCAGAACACCAAGGATGTGCAGTCTCCTTAATCACAAGTCCTTTTTTGGTCCTGCTGCATTTTGAGAGACTAGTCTGACTCAAAGATGATATCAAGTTCACCTAAAGTAGCCTGGAGGATTTGCATTTGACAACCACCTATCCCAAGCTTAACCAAACTGGCCTTAAATTGAAAACAAACAAACAAAAAAAAAGGGTTGTGCTTGACAATACTCTCTTTTGCTTCTCATCTTTGCCCTTGGGAAAGCACACTGATGTCTGCCTCCAAGATAATATTTTTGGAAAGTATGTTCCTTTTACTTGGGCCAGGACGTTAAGCAAATCACCAAAAGGACAATACACAAGCTATTTTGGAAGGTCACGTTTTTCGCTCTGTGGATGAAGTCCACAGGAAAGCTGGTGTTCAGGGAAGACCAAATTAAACTGGGCAGCTTGGCACTGCAACTGGGCCAGTTGCTGGGGCCCAGGGAAGATTAGACTTTTGTGGCATAATGTTGTCAGAGTATATTAGAGGCTTGTCGAGTGGAGGGTTTCTCATAAGAACCTGTATCTGTGGTGGACTCTAGAACCAAACATGACCAGCTCTGATTTTCATGTCACACATGGAATAGTTACATTTTAATAGTAAATAATAAATAAATGACAGATTACACTCCTCCCTGTGAAACAAGAGGAGTGAGTAAAAGATTATTACCCAATGAAGTCACTGGAGCCTAATCTCTTCAAAACACTGGTACTGAATTCACCCTACTGTCATTTCTTCTTGGCTGCCACAACTTTCTAGAGCCCTTTCTGGGCTCTAGATATTTTCCAATCCTTCAATTTTAAACTCAAGTTTTCTACCTCTGTTTATGAGGTGCAGCAGAGTTTTTCATCCATTCACAGGATCTTCATCTCTCAGCTGTTGTGTCCACCTCCATTTCTCCTTCCAAGACACCTTATTTCTTCATCTATCTATTTCCCTTTTATCACCCATGACTTTATTATTATTTTATATTCCTAAGAAAACAGACCTTCCCACTTTTCTCCTACCTTTACTTTTCTCAGACTCAATGTTAAAAACTCGTTCCTACCCCATAACACTCTCCACTGCTGAACTCTATGTTTCTTGGCACCTTCTAGCTCTGTTATTTGCCAACAGACGTGACAAAGGGTGGGAGTCACAGGCACATCCAGAAACACGGTAAGTGGAAAAGAAAATTTTAAGGTAGTGGCATTACAGCATGGATATCAATTCAGTTCTGTCTCCATCATTAATTCTAAAGGAGTCTTTCATCTCTGCATTATTGTGTTTCAAACTATAAAAGAAGTTTCTCAAAATGCTTAAGAGATTCAGAGCACATATCCTAGTCAAAAAGCAATCATGTCTCCTAAAAAAAATTGCTCATGGCCAAAGCATATATTCACTGCTCAAATTGCTACATGCTAGCTAAGCCATGAAGAGCTGTCAGCTTCTTGGAAACCCACTTTATAAGCAAGTCCCATTGCCTGCCTGAAAACTGTTCAGTCAGTCAGCCAAAGCATACGTTCCACTTCCTTCCTATTCTCTAAGGGACACACGCTCCTATGCTCCCTTAAACACATCAGATTTGTGTATAGCTAGAAAGACACATGCTCACTAGATTAGAGACATTTGTTAACAATGTTAAAAAAATAAGAGTGAGATACTCAAGGTCCATCAACATATGTGAAAGGCTGAGATCTCTCTAGTCCCAGAGGAATGAAACGTGTTTCTTTACACCTTGCTGCTTCAAGCTGGCCTCGGTTTAGTGTCCATCAAAGCCAATGGTTGTCCATCCACCTCAGTGGGTGCTGCACTGGGCCCTAAATCAATAATGCATTTCAGAAACTCTCTTAAGAAAGTACAGGAACATTAATGAAGCAGCACATGAATTAAAGCAGGCTTGATCTGCTTTAATATGTGCTCTGAGCCTGGGGCCTGCTAAGAACCTCCTGATCACATAATCTGCCTATCTGGAGGATCTGTATATATACAATGAGATAATCCTGGTAATCAAGAGTGTAGATAAAAGCATTATTATTTTATTTCCATAAATATTTGAAAAGATAGGTTTTCTTCTCTGGTGCAAACTGATAGATAAAATTCCCATACTCCTCAAAAAAAGAAAAAAGATCTGCCAGAAAACTGCAGAAATGTAATAGGAATAAAAGCAAGGATAACACATCTCAGGAAGCAAAACACAAAAAGTAAAACCATTTAGGCTGCATACATGTTTTTGAATTTTCAGGTGTAATCAAAAACCACTGAGAAAAAAACGTATGGCAGATACTGTGTTGTGCGAAGCATCAGGAAAGCATAATCATATTCACATACTGTAGTTGTGTACCTGGAGCCCTTGGACCATGACAGGTAGGGGCAGAAGGCAAAAGGAGATTAAGGCATAACCAAGACAGAAGCAGACAACTCCTTTTAACCACGGGAAGGTGAGCTGGGAATATTGGGGCAGCAGGGGACAGGAGGAAAAGCATGTAGTGAGAGAAGGGCAGTCCAGGTCTGGCATGCTGGTGAGTGATCACAGCAGTTGCAGTCCTATTCTGGTGCTCTCGCAGAAATGCAGTATCTGCTTGAGCCCTACTTAGCCCATTATGTCACTACTAAAGCCAAAGAAAAATGTTGACAACTCACAGGCAGGACTGAAGGATGGAGTGTTACTGATATAGTTCAACTGGTAAGAGTGGAAAGCCTTGTCCTCTCACAGGGCACTAACAACACCAAAGCAGGAGCAATTTCTGTTATTTGGGTGAACTGTTTCCCCTAGCTGTTGCTTCTCTGAAGAAACGGACTGTTCATCTTTCCCAGTAGGAAGTTAAGAATTTCCTTCTGATCCTAAGGGAACTGCAGCAAGGACAAGAAGTCACTGCTATGACAAAGGCACAGAGGTTTGGGAATAGCAGTTATTGACAAACGTCTATCCAGCAAGTGCCAGAATAACCCCATAAGACATTGAGGGAAACTCAGGTCACCTTCCATTCCATACTTCTCTAGCTGTCGTTTATTAATGGTCTGAATATGATTGCTGTTTCTACATAAGGGTTGTCTGTTACAGTGCATTTGTTTTGTTAAGTTGGGTTTTTTTTTAATATTAAGATGAAATGATACTTATTTTGTCAAAATGAAAAAAAAAACTATGCAATGTAACTAGTTTCACAGATTTCTGTAACCTTGGCCCAGATAGTATAGATGGGGCTTGGAAGGGAAGAACTTCCTGTACAGTCAGGCACTCCTGTTTCATGTTGGTTTTAAATTGTAAATTAATAGTGAGGGATATACCTATGAAGCAATTGGATTTATTTGAAAATTAACACTGGAAACTGGCTTCTCAGAGTTCCTGCTATCAGACTACAACAAAACACTTTGCAATAAACCACAGTGCTACATCATATACCATCTGCAGAGTAGGAATTACTCACCAGGAGCTCTTGAGCTACAACAACAAAATAAATGTATATGTTTCTGCCAGAAGGACTGTGCCAAAAAGAGCAGACTAACCATGGAATATTTTTTTCTACATGGTATTTACACAACTGTTATTATTGCTGTAGTACCCCAAGTGACTCAGTTTTGCATATCTTCTGGAAAATATTCAGGACGCACAGGATGAATCTTTAGCCTTATTTCATTCACAGTAAAGCTGGGGCTTTTTTGAGGTTATGATTTTGGTTTGGTCCACAATAAAGACAAGAGACCATTTGCAAAATCTGAATCAATTTTGCTTTTCAGATTCTCATGACATTCAGTGAAAGCTTAATCGAGCACTATTTAAGTCAGTGGAAGTTTTGCCAATGACTTCAATGGGGAGTAAGAATTTAATTACGCACTACTGAGTACTGTCAGTATTTGATTCTGGTACTTGTAAACACAGGATATGAGCCTAAACATATTACAATCGGTCCCCAAATGGCACTACCATGGATTAAGCCCAACTTGAGGGTTCTTTTTTTCCAAAGAAGAATTTGTTTCTAGAATCCAAACCCCAGGAGACTTGCCTGCTGTTTCCAAAGTATTCCCTTGATCTGCAGGAGATTAATACCCATGCTTCTTCTTCTATAGGAGCATTTTTTGGGAATAAATTCTTTCCTCTGAGTCCAGGTCAGTGACGTCGCATCACAAAATAAAATTTTATTGTTGTCCTTCTATCCGATTCCTCCAGTTTGGCTTCCCAAGCCTGCAGTCCCCTCCCTCCCAGCACCACAGGTGGGATCGCTTTCATGAGTCCTCTTCCTCCCCTGGGGAGTCCCCACAAACACTGTTCAGATATATTAGGGTTCTTTTAGTATTTAATTTCATTAGAAGATTAAGCCTTCTAATGTCAAGAGATTGTACTGTGGGTTTGGTTTTTTTTTTTTTCCCCCTCCAAAGAGTGTGTTTACATTTCAAGCTTTCACCTAGTCTTCCAGGTTATCAAGATTTCTGTCAGGTAGGATATTACTTTTTTCTGCTCCCTGCTCTCCACACAATTATCTAAAGTGCTTTGTGTTTTCCCACATGGGGCCCACTTCTGGTCTCCCTCACACAGGTTTTAATATGCCTGATCTAATGGAGTTACTTCTAATTTAGTTCACTTTGGCAAGGAATCATGCCTTGAGCCTCCGCAGAGCTGGAGTGGGCTTCAGCTCCCTAACTGTGCTGCATAATGCCTTTATCTTCCTTAAGGGCCCTCCTGTTCCTAAATCCTTCTCAGTGAAGTTCCACCATCAGTCAGTCCTCATGTCATGGCCTGAAGGGGAACAAAGAGAAGGAGCACCAGGATCATGGGAAGAGAATGCAGCATCATGGGCTGTTATTTTCCACTCCATTTTCTTGTTGGCTGTGGCTTTGCCCTGATGTAGGAATAAGACACAGGAGTTTTGCCTCAAAGCTGGTGCTTACACTGAATTGGGAAATTTTAAGCT
Organism: Merops nubicus; assembly: GCF_000691845.1. Taxonomy (NCBI): domain Eukaryota; kingdom Metazoa; phylum Chordata; class Aves; order Coraciiformes; family Meropidae; genus Merops; species Merops nubicus. The sequence continues at coordinate 87,383 of NW_008584806.1, read as the reverse complement.
ATCCTGTTCACATTCATTCTGCTCATCCCATCTGGATCTTTTACTGAAAGAATAAACTCACCTGCTCAATAGGTACATATTGGTTTGTTAGGGAAAAATCCAATCTGGTAAAGATTAAAGAGGTAGTACCAGAGACAGATGAGATACATGGAACAGTTTCTTCTGGATGCATCAATCTTGTATCTAATTACCGTCAATCAGCACCACAACGAGCTCAATTCATTTCATGAACACATGGACTAAGAGTTTGTTTTCAGAGCCAAGAGCAGTTTACTACAAAAGTTAACACTCTGCAAAAGAAGATAAAGCAGATGAAAGATACCAAGCAGGAAGTCAAACGTCTGTATTCTATATTAAAGAAGTTTTCAATATTTGCATTTTGTAGCCCCTGAGTTAGAATAGTCCATCTGTCAGAGAAGGAGAAGAGCATCTTTGGTCATAGGCTTGCCAAGCTGCTGAAGAGGGCTTTAAAGTTGCTGGGGGAGGGGAACCTAAATCCATCCCACTCCTACCAGTCTGATGCCAGTGCCACCAGTAGATACCCAGAGCATGGAGGGGGGTCACAGGTCAGCAGGAGAGCACCTGAAGAGCAGCATAAAGGAATTCCAGCCACTCAGCTTCATTGGAGGGGGGATGAAGGGATGGGCAGGGGTGGTGCAACTGAAATGCCTCTATGCAAACACACATAGCATGGGGAATAAACAAAAGGAATTAGAGATGTGTGCATGCCCACAGGGCTGTGCTCTTACTGGCATCACAGAGACATGGTGGGATAGCTCCTATGACGCTAGAATGGAAAGACACAGGCAAGAGAGACAAGGAAGGGGTGCTGCCCTTTATGCCAATGACCAGCTGAAGTGCCTGGAGCTCTGCCTGGAGACTAATGAGGAGCACACTGAGAGTTTATGAGTCAGAATTAAAGGGAGGACAGGGACAGATGACATTATAGTAGGGACCTACTACAGGCTGCCTAACCAGGAAGACCGAGCAGATGAGGCCTTCTGTAGGATAGGAGCAGCCCTGGTCATTGTGGAGGACTTCAACAACACTGATATCTGTTGGAAGGACAACAGGGCAGGGCATAAAGAATCCAGATGGTTCCTTGAATGTGTTGATGATAAATTAGCTCTCCAAGTGATAAAAGAGCCAATGAGGAGAGGTGCTATGCTTGACCTTGTTCTCACCAACAAGGAGGGGATGATGGGGAATGTGAAGCTCAAGGGTGAACTTGGCTGTAGTGACCATGCTATGGTGGAGTTCAAGATCCTTAGGGCAGTGAGGAGGGTGCATAGCAAACTCACTACCTTGGACTTCAGGAGAGTAGACTTCAGTCTCTTTGGAGATCTGTTTGTTAAAGTATCATGGGACAAAGCCATGGTGGGAAGAAGTGCACAAGAAAGCTGGTCAATATTCAAGGGTCACCTCCTACAAACCCAGGAACGATGCATCCCAGAAAAGAGGAAGTCAGGCAAAAATGCCAGGGGGCATGCATAGATGAACAAAGAGCTCCTGGACAAACTCAAACCCAAAAAGGAAGCCTACAGAGAGTGGAAACAAGGACAGGTAGCCTGGGAGAAATACAGAGAAACTAAGCTGCCAGGTATAAGCTAGGAAATCTAAAGCCCAGATACAATTAAATCTGGCTAGGGATATCAAGGGCAACAAGAAAAACTTCTATAGGTACATCAGTGATAAAATGAAGTCTGGGAAAAATGTGGGCCCTCTCTGGAAGGAAACAGGAGACCCAGTTACTTGGGATATGGAGAAGACTGAGGTACTCATTGACATTTTTGCCTCATTTCTCATCAGCAAGTTCTCCAGCCATACCATCCAAGTCACAGAAGGCAAAGGCAGGGATTGGGAGAATGAAGAACCTCACACTGTAAGAGAAGATCAGGATTTCCTGATCATGATTGAGACCGTCTAAGGAACCAGGAGATGCACAAGTCATAGAATCACAGAATAGTTTTGGTTGGAAGGGACCTTTTAAGGTTATCTAGTCCAAACACCCTGCAGTGAACAGGGACATCTTCTGCTAGATCAGGCTGCTCAGAGCCCTGTCCAACCTGATCTTGAAAGTTTCCAGGGTTGGAGCATCCACCATCAATCTGAGCAACATGCCCCAGTGTTTCACCACCCTCATGATAAGAAACTTTCTTCGTTATATCTAGTCTAAATTTACTCTCACTGGATAGATTTGATTGAACCCCCAGTGGGTTCAAACTACAGTGGGAACAGATATTGTGGTACAATAAATTAAAAATTAAATGGGAACACACAGTTATTAAAATATGTATGCTTAATATCTGAGACCACCACAGAGGCTTTTTCTCACTGTTGATTTACAAAATATATGTTTAGTTTTACAATCCAGCAGCAGTTTCTAAGGCAATGCACACATTTCACTAGTTGCATAAAATGTTCCTGATATTAGTATAATAAAATATTTTACTTACAAATAAGCTTATATATGTTTTCCTAAAGCAAGCAGTAAAATTGGCTACAAATATAGTGCAACTTCAACTAGAATTTCTCCACATAACCATTCCTCATTCAATCCATCATCCAAAGAATGATTATATCTTATAGACATATTTCACAAAATAACTGTGAATATTTTCAAATGAGGAATAACAGGATAATCTGTCTGAATATCCATTCAGATAACATATCAAAAGAAATATTCCAGTTATCTTGAAAAATATCTTGGCTAAAAAGTGTTGCTGAAGCTTCTTAATAAGAATTTACTAGTGAAGGAGCCTACAGGGCAGCTGAGACAGAGCCCATGGATAGAAATGTTCAGAACCCTCCTCAGGAGGCAATTTAAATTTCTTTGAAGCCAAGTTCAGCTTTTTATAAGTCAGAGGTCAAGCAGTATGCCTCTTTTGGTTCATGGGCCCATAATAACTGACCCCCACATTCATCTGTGTAACCAACGTGAACATCTTCATTCATAATAGCCACATGAAAATTCAGGTTAACTCTCCCACTCTGAAAAAAAAAAAAAAAAAGAATCTTTTAGTGCAACGGAGGCTTGGAATCAGTATCATCCATTATTGACTTTGTAGCTAACTAATGGCTTTGCACATTATTAACATTACTAGTATGAATATAGCTAATGGATATTAATACAATATGAAATAGTGCTCATTAAAAAAATGTAAAATGCATTTGGTTAATAATTAGCAGTTTTGAAAGCCTAACTTCTTAACTAATGCATTTATTTCACATATTTATAATTGCTAAATTATATGCACTCATTTTTATAGATTCGAGTTTCAAAAGAAATGCGCTCAGTATAATTTCAATATACTTTTTCAGCCTTCCTTTCTTTCTCTTTTACACGTTTACAGAAAGTGCAAAGGAAGAAAATTTCAGCAGTAATTCAGTGATGGGAAGATAGTAGATAGAGCTCATGCAAAAAGCGTTCCCCTGACAGAAAGAACAGCATGAAGCAGGGCAAAATGCTATGTGGGAATGCAATGCTCCTGGACTCCAGGGACCTGACCCTCTCACTTGGAGCAGCAACTTGGTTCACTAGTAAACTCAGGATCTGCTGCTGATGAACATCATGCATCAATGATAGGCTTCATCGTAAGTATAGCTTCAACACAAAGGCTTTTACTTGGAAGAAAAAATTATGCCAAATTCTCAAACTCCATCATGATAAAAATCCAGTTTCCTGATGCAGAGACTCTGCTAGAGAGTGGTTGAATTTATCATATCTTGTAGGGGGAAAAAAACCATACAAACAAACAACGCCCCCAGCATCCACCCAAAAGAAAACCAAAGAAACCCAGCAAAAGTCTAGATGAGATAATCAGAAAAAACAGAGCTGAAGGACTGTTAGAGGAGAGCTAGGAGATAGCATCCCTTTAACAAGGCCTAACTGGGGGGAAAAAAAATGAAGAAAATTACAAGGAAAAGTTTCTGTACCTTCATATTGAGTTTTCATTTTAAACAAATTAGAAATGTAGTTTTCAATTTTTTTTTGCTTGTGAGTGGAACATATGAGACCACTTGAAACCTCTTTGTTGCCTGCAGTGACACTTCTAAGGGTGACAAGCAGCAGAGGTCTTGTGACACCCATTAAGGTCTGTGTCCAAGTTACATGAACCCTTCACAAGAGTTGTCTGCTGGGGTAGAGTAAGGCCTTGCACTTGTGGCCCTTCAACTCTACCTGCCCATGAGCAGAGGGCTCAACAGGAACCCTGTGCTTTTCTAATCTTCCATCTCTGAAATGCATTGGTCTCTGAAATCACTTCTGCCCCCAGCAGAGAGGGGCTGCTGCTGTGCTGGCTGAAGTAGAGCATGCTCCCAAACTGCTTCACAGCAGGCCAAAGCTGCTTATATTTGTATATCCTTAGCACAGAGACCTTCAAGCAAGAAGCTTTTTTCTTTTCTTTTCTTTTTTTTCACATAATTTAGGCAACCTCTCAGATTCCTATGGAAAAAAAAAAAAATCTCTGCAATGCCTTACAGAGTTCATTTGAAATTCCAAAACTAATGAGGCTTTTGTCTCTTTCTTAAACTAAGAACTATTGTTACCTCTAAAAATAAAAGAGATAATCTGCTAAAAAAAAACTGAACTCTGACAGCCTTTTCAGACTTTTACAGAGATGATTGACACACTTGCACCACTAGTCTTCATGAAGAAAAAGCTGAGGCAGGAGATCCTATGCTCACCTCCTAGCAGCTCTTTCACCAGCTGCCTGCTGGTTTTTCTCCCACTGTTAGGAGAGGACCAGTACAGTTTGGTTAGATGGTTAATGCTCAAAAAGATGGTATTCACGAAGAAGCTGTAAAAATCCACCAAGGGTGCTTGTGCAACACTGTTTTCAAGGGTGACCTCTGTATTTTATTTTTTTTAGTAAGAAAAACAGGGAGTGTTTTCAAATAGAAGTGCCAAGGAGTCTGACTACGTGCCCTCTGCCCAAATCCCCATTGCTACAGGACAGATAAAGGCTCTCCTGGAACACAGCTGGATCCAGGGTGCATAATGGGTGAGTCACTGCATGCTTTGAATTGAACAGGACAGTAAAAAAAAAGGTAGGCCTAGTTAATAGTACCACAAAGCTCTCCAATGTGTCATCAGGAAGGCTGAAATAGTCACAGTACCATGAGCAAAAATGGCCATTTTTCCGAAGCTTGTGGTCAAAACACAGTCAAACATTTGCCCCCTTTTACTAATAGCAAAGTTGTATTGGATGTTCACAGCAAGTTGTTGGCACTGGCAGGCCTACAGGGATGGGTTCTAGGAGAAGAGACCAGGAGCTGCCCCATGCCAGACACAGCCAACTCCAGCTCACCTCAACAGACCCACACAGGACACAGATGAGCTCATCAGGTGGTGCCTCTGCGACAAGGTATCACAGAGAGAGACAGAGAACACCAGAGAGAGAGGAGGATGGAAAAGAAAAAAAAAAAAAAAAAAAGGAATGAGGAACAACAGGGAAACACCAGGGTCAGGGGAGGAGCTCCAAGGTGGAGCAGATATTCCTGAGGGAACCACAGCGCATGGAGAGACCACCGAAGGGGCAGATATTTCCTGAAGGACAGCAGCCTGCGAGGAAAGCCTACATCAAAGCATGGGACAAGGAAGGAGCAGGACAGAGAAATGGCTAAATCTCTATAACCTGACCATAACTACTCCCCCACCCCCTGCATCACTTGGGGACCAGATACAGGGGTCAGGAGGGAAGGAATGAAGTTGGGCCTTGGAGAGAGGAGAGGAAAGAGGCGTATCTTTGTAGACACAAAACAGACACTATGTATGTAGAGACATTATATACCACCAGATTCTATATTAGCTGGCAATAAATTAAATTTACTTTCCCCAAGTCAAGTCTGTTTTGCCTGCAGCAGTAATAAAGAAGTGTTTTCCCTGTCTTTATCTTGACCCATGAGCTTTCTCATCCTATTTTTTCCCCTCTGGCCTCCTGAGAAGTGTTGTGAGTGAGCAGCTGGGTGGGAGTTTGGCTGCTTGCCAAGGCTAACTCATCACAAAAGTGACCCAGTCACAATGGACTTTCTAAACTTGGAGCCTGCAAAAGGATGTATTTGGTTTCAACCAAAGGAAATACTGAAGAAAGTAAGGGCTATTTCACAGAGTTCTTCTACACATATTAAAAAAAAATATAATCCCCTAGGGGAAATATCCATTCCAGCCCTTGCTAATTGCTTGGAGGAAGAGGAGGCATCTGCATGCTCCCTGAATCCCCTGTCTTCCTGCTGTCCATCTTTTAGAAATTAGTGGAGAGTGGAGGACAATTGAAGGTTCTCCAGCAATGACACCTTATGGAGGCTCTTTCTGATTCTAACACTATGGTGTTTGCTACAGATTGTCTTTTTTTCACATAAGAGGTAAACCAGCTTCCAAGTCCTGATCTTATTTCAGCTAGACTTCCGAGTATTGCAAGCTTTCCTAGCACTAACTATAATGGTGTCACTTCTTCCAGCAGAAGAGGAATGCTAAACCCTCTTTCTATGGCCAGTTGCATTTAGTTATTTTTGATCTAAAAGCCTTTAAATGTGAACTCTTCTCTTTCTTAGATTCTGGGTTCTTTTTATGCCATGTTCTCCAGAGCTTACAGTACACAGAGGGATGTCTTTCACCTTTTCCAACCTCTGTGAGAATAAGGAGTCCACAATGGGGAAGGCAGTGAATCAAGAAAGATTCCCTCCCCTAAACACTTCTTCTGAGTAGTGAGGAGAGGCTGAGAATGTTCCTCCTATTCAGCAGATGGCTCACGCTGCAGAGCCATTCCCAACACACACAATTCCTGAAGCCGGTACAAGGCACCATGAATGCATCTCTAAATAATTTGTACTCTAGAATGTTTCCACCCATTTAGGATATCAAGGGATTTTCTGTGCTTCTAACATGATATTACAAAGTCTTTTAAAGTATTTCAATCCTGCTTTAAACTTAAACTCCTCAAAGGACTTTAACTGTGGTGTAGATTTATGAAGACTATATGAAAGATGTCAAGCTCATGATAAAAGTTGGAGATAATCCAGGGAAAAAAAATTAAATTAATTAGTGTACAAATTACTCTTCAGTTTTGCTGATGTTCCAGCCTATTCCCAGACAAATAAATATCTCCAGCATGCCTCCAGGGAATATCTCCTGACAGAAGTCAGCCAACCTGCCTTGTACCTCTGTGTACATTCTGAATTCAGTGGTCACTTCTGCAAAATCCTGCATTAAAGCCTTTCTGCTCTTCAACAGGATCTTGCCAAGCTGTATAAGGTGGAAAGGGTTTGAGTTAGTGGTAGAACAGACTGTCTTTAGAAAAGCCAGTTTGTTTCTTCAGGTTGTATTCTAGCTGGTGGAGCTCTGCCTTTTCAGCCAACACTATGGCAAGTAGTTGCACTAATGACAAATTTTTCCCAAGGCTGGGCACCAGCTCTATAGCTTTTTGAAATAGAAATTAAAAGCAAGGTTTGTTTATTCACAGTTTACAGAGACCATGTGGCACTAATACATGAGTTGTACTATACCAACTGTGGCCTCCTGTTTAAAACATACTTCAGGTGGATATCCTTTAGCCATTCGGGCTCCTTACCATCTCAAATCAACAAAATAATCTCTAACCTGTAGACATTGCCGTGAGTTGTCAAAAGAATTGTTCTGGGCAGTCCTAGCATGGCTATCTGACATAAATAAAGCAGAACATTTATAAATGCTTTGAAAGTGCAGGATATTGGCCAATATATAATTATATCTACTTTCCAATTTCAGTAATATTTATATTTCTATTGTGCTAGCAGAATTGTAATAAATATTAAATAACTTGTTGAAATTTCACTTTACTTAACATCGTATCCTGGGCTTTGTAACTGAAGGGAAAAAAAGTAATTCTGACTTGCTTCTTGTATCCTTTTTGATAATCTGATGATGATTTTGGAAAAATATTCCATTCCATAAAATGGGAATGCCTTTCCCCAAACCTGTTATTTCTCTCTTTAGTCAACTGTTTGTTCTCATTCTCATACACGAATCATGTAAATACCATTTTCCTGAGTTATTCCTGTGGACTTCTCTCCATTAAAAGAAGATTAAATGAGGTAAGCAAGAGTACCTCCTACTACATGGTTATCTAAGCAGGTTTCATCTTGAGGCTACATTAAACAGCACAATCTTGCAGGGCAGGAGGCAGTTCTAGAGCTGTGTGATTACTGACCCTTCCATGAGCCTATCCTTTAACCTTAGAGCTGTTGTACATGGACTGACATGTGTCCTGTGGTGTCACCCTTTACAGCTCTCCTGAGTCTTCTAGGGCTTTCTCTCCTGGCCTTCAGGTCCTCTTTAGACCAATTTGCAGGCTGACATCAGAAGAATGCTGTTCTTTCTCTCTCTCTCTCCAACTAATGTTTTTTAAAGCCATCCATTTCCCTTTGCATTTGACATGAAGGCAAGGAAGTACATTTTAAAAATCACCTATTGGGTAAGTAATAAAAGCTCTGAGCCATTAAATTCATACACGTTTTTCCTTAGCCCGTGCCAAGTTATGTGCAATAAAACAATTTGACTGTCCTTGACCACACTTGATTGTTGACTATCAGAGTAGCATAAGATATCCCTCAGACAGTCTGATTACATTATACAGTGAGATTATATTAAATGTGTCCTACATTTTTGGCTGGGACAGTGGCTAACTGTGAATATAGCGGAACCTTTGATTATGAGATATTTTCTTTCTCAGTCCTATTTAAGTATAAGATCTTATGCAAATTCTTCATAAGATCTCCTGACAGTTCACATTTATTGTTTTCTGTAGCCTCCACTTTTGTGCTGCATATATGGGCAAGGAAGCCCCACAGTGACCCACGCTCCCAAACAAACTGTTTAAACATCACACCGCTGGCTGTGTGAAACAGTGATTTTAAAAGGCTTGCCCAGTGACAAAAATCCATTTCACATCTTCTCTGGCCCAACCCTTTCTCGTTTAATCACTCAATAGAGTGCAAAGGGCTTATATGATGCATTCCTAAGAAAGGAACACACACTTATACCCTTCCTGATTTTTATTTTTTTGATGCTTTTATAGAGCTAAGCCAACCCAGCTATAACAAAAAGATCTTTCATCTGACATTCATCATTCACATTCATTTGTCATTAACTCACTAATATTGAGAACAATCACTGGCTCACAAAACAGAACAAAATTTAGCTTAATAACATCTGCAGGAAAATTGTATCCCTGCTGTAATACCTACATTTCTGTTTAACAACCTGACCCAAGCCATAGAAGACACAAGCATGCTTTAAAAGACAGAAAAACAAAATCATCCTCTCCTGCTAATGAAAAGCTCAGTGATTTTTTTTTTTTTTTTTGAGCTACAACCTTCAGGGAATCTTTGTTCATAACCAGCAAAAGACAAAGAGTAGTAATGTTGAAGATGCACACAGAAATTTCCAAAAGGCTGATCTGGCTTCACCCTGGAGTTTTCTGCAGGTGTTCTGAAGGCCTTCTCTGACGAAGGCCATCGTAGGGGGAGTTATGATGAAGAGGATTTTATGAGAGCAAAAGTGGCTCTTCCTGTTCCCTGCCACACAGACCTCCCTCAAGTCATAATTAGGGACACATAAAAGGGCCAGGACATTCTGGAAAGTGGGCAGCGCCTGCTGAGAAGAGAATGCCAAGGCAGGAACAGTGTGTAGGACATTAGGACATATCAATTCAGCACATTACTCCTATAGTCTCTTCCCATAAAAGCTGCAAATCATTGCTGATTAGAATATGTGACAGGACAACCATCTTCTCTGCCTTGCAGAGAATCTCCCAAGTAATCCACTGGGCTTTTTTGGACAAGGAAACTTATTTTACACCTTCCTGCACTGGTAATATGACCCAACATACTGGAATGACCAAAAATATTTCTATTGATTCAGTGTACACCAAAGTGCCTCCTGTCTTCATTGAAATGTCCCCATTAATAAATGCTGCAAGCCCAATGTTGTTTTCATTCTACCAAAGATGAAATTAAAAAGTGAAGCTGAAGGACCTTTCGTCAACGTCATGGAGAGTTTCTTGCCAGAGCTGGCTTTTGGAAGCCAGTGATTCTTCATTCCCTCTTCAAGGAGCAAGCTGCAGCTGTTTTGTCACCAACTTTTCTAAAATTAAGACATTAAAAGCAAAAATTACCAAGAGGGCATGTACATATTGACACTACCCACTTTAGCAACGGGTGTATCGCTAACCTCATTATTAAAAGAAAAAATAAAAAACCTTCAGGTCCATCCATCTCTGAAGTATCTTTCTTGCTTTCTTGCCTGGATTCCAATCATCATTATAAAATTCGCTGCAAATTAAAATAAATACATACATTTAACAAATCCAGCACAAATTGTTGCTTGGCTATTCACATTGTTTAGCTGGTTGTGATCAGTCATTCATGTCATAAAGTTTAATCCTGAGAATCAGTTGCAAAGATAGGGAAGTTTTTCTGCCCACTGACATCTGACCTTGAAGTTTTGATGAGCGGGAGCTGAAACCTGACTATTCATACATTCCCAATGCCCCAATTATATAGAGAAGAACAAAGTTTGCAGCAAGAGTGAGGTTGAGACAGGCAAATGTTAAGTGTCAAGCATTACACTGAAAGGACATGCATCTCATAACAGTCTGCTGATAAAGTAGCAGACAGCATTTTGTGTATCTGCTTTATTTTTAACATGTACATTTTAAATGAGCCTGTACCAGTTTGAGCATTTTTTTTTTTTCTCTCAAAGACTCATTATTACCATAATTTGTTCCACAGTAAAATCAAATATCCACTAATGTTTTTCATGTCAGAATGACAGGGGGGAATACTATTTTAGCACCACAGCAAATTCCATTAAATACAAGAAGAATTTAAAGGCTTGTTGTGCATCTCAAGCTCCCGTTTTTAATTAGATCTCTTGTATCCTTATTTTCCACTGGGTGTGGGAATCCTTCAGAGCCAAACCCATCTGGCAAAAGCACAAAACTTGCTCACAGCCCATGGTTTTATTCGATTAATGTGGAATTGTTACATATCATTGTGGACATAATGCAGCATCTAGACTGTTTTTCCCTCTTTATTGCTCTTCTTTCTCCCATTAGCATTAGAAAACAATATTTTCCTCTTTAACTCTTCATCTAAAGTGTCGTGTACATCCATACACTAGCTTCTCCCCCTCCCCTCTCCCTAAAATTAGTCTGCTTTTGAACTGTGGGCCCAGCACACCAGTCTGAAAAGATAATTTTTAATTTTATTTCTGCCCATCTGATGACGGGGGCTGTATTTATCAAAGCAGAAACATGCAAGAAACACCTTTCAGAGATGATAGGATATCACTTCTGATTAAAAAAAAAAGGGGGGGGGTATTATTTTGCCTTGCAGAAGGAGAGCAATAAGGCCAGATTTAGTCACTACTGAGAGACTGCAGTACTGCAGAAGGAAAGTCCTTGCTTTTATGTAATGGCTTGAAGCAGCAGTGCCTTTTGTGGCAAAGGCCAAGGTACTCAGCATGCCTTTACATTTAACTATTCTATTATCTATCACATCTTCTCAAATTATATTTTGAAGAGACATTTGAGTTTAATCTACTCTGCTCAGCTCTGCTCAGCAATCAAAAAAAAACCAAAACCACACAAAACAACTATCAATCAACAAATAAACTAAATAAAAAAAGCAAAACCAGCAAAATAACACTTTCATCAGTCCTTTAATTCCAGTCATCGTGGAATCTGATAAATCAGCTTGGCCTTTTGGAGAAGATAGTCCTAGTGACAGAGTGACTAGGTCTTCCACAGTGCACTGCTAATACTTCACTGACCTGAGGACCCAAACTAAGACAACACAGTGTTGTGCTGTGTCTGAGAAGGATTGCAGTGCCTCAGGAACTGCTGCATCATCTGCACTGCATGTGGCAAACATGCTCCTGGACACAGCAAATAATGGAGGCTGTAGGGATGAGTCACAAGCCAAGCAAGCAGCTGTCTAGGTTAGTAGGCAGCCTGAAACAGCAAAGTAGCTATAAGCCCTCCTTTGCCTACAGTAGAGCTGTGGAAATTCATGCTCTTGATGTGAATAGAAGGAAAGGCCAGATTATTTATGATGGCAACTGCTACTGTATCAGCTGGGCAAGAAGGATCAACTCTTTTGTTCTGCTCCCCTCAGTAGCTGTAGCAGCATCACCAAAGCAGTGTCAGGGCAGCTCCCTGTCTCTCTGTACATCCCCTGTCTTGCCCTCAGTCTGTCTGTCTCCTTACAACAGAAGAAGCTGGCCCAGGCAACACACCCTGTTAGAGGGAGATGTTAGTTGAGGTTTTCCCTGATGGGAAACCTTCACCAATATAAAACTAATTAGCTCAGTCCATCACCTTTCAAACAGTAACCCCTCGGTTGAGATCAATAGTCTCTGCTTGACTAAAGCATCATATATTTATTTCTCCTTCAGAAAGATATACCCAAGGCTGATCTGGATGACAAAGATACCATCTTTCCTCATATTTGGCCCAGTAGTTCGTTACTCATTCTCATTGTTAAATAATAAATATGCACCCAGTTTCTGATTTGATTTTTTTTCTGTCTTGAAGCTTCTTGCCTTTGTTCTCATTTTTAAAAGTTGCCTACTGGTAACTTTCACAGTCTAACTAAGAGGCAATGATATCTTCAGTCAGATTTTGGCCACATGCTCATATTTTCACTTTAGTGCAGACATCTTTTTCCTTTGATCCACCTTGTGTTTTGTGCACACAGGTTGTGCTCACAGCCCTAATGATTCTGTCTGAAACTTAGATGCTTTAAAGGCTAGACAGATTCAGAAGTGTGCTGTGTGGTAGACAGTACAGCACCACTGTATCTGAACAACTTGATCTTGACTGGTTTGGGGCTGGTTTTTTTGTAGAAAATAACAGGTGCCAAACACAACAGCTCCCAGTCCATCATCCTGGTTGGAGTTCAGGATGTACAGAAATGAGAAACTGCCTTACCTGATCACAGTTCACCATCCTTCACAGAAAGGACAGAGTCCTGTTTCTAACAGTAGAGATAATACCATGTCAAGTGGGTAGGACCACTTGGTATAGGAGACCCAGAATTTTGCTCCTGGAAAGTACTTTCCAGGTCATCTGAGAAGTTGCATCAGATGTTGGTGATTTTGTGCATCTGGGAATCAGAACATGATAAATCATGTCCTTTGTAGGCATTGCCTTGGCTGAGTCAAGTGGGGAAAAAGCCTGAGGAAGACTCAAAATATTTCCACAATAATTTTTCATAATTTCAAAATAATGAAACTTCCAAATTACTTGGTTCAAGTCTGAGGGAGTAAAAGGAGCAGAATCACAATGAGAAGAGTCCTGCTTGTGAGGAGCCATGATCTAGACATCCTCTCTTTTCACAAAACCCATGTGTTAAGGAGACACTTGCAGTACTACAGCCACTTGAGCCTCTCTGTGCTGTGCAGAGATACTAACCTTTTTGATTTTTTCTTATTTTATTAAAAAGACTGGCTAAGTGCTGTTTTGTGTAATCCAGGGACCCAAGGGTCTAGCTAAGCATGTGCAGCCACTCATACTTACACTAAGGACGTAATCCCCTCAGTTTGCCATATATAAACTTAAATGTCAAAAAAAAAAAAAATCAGCCTTCAGCTCAGCTGCTCCAAATTAGAATTTATTTTGCATTACAGAGGAACATGCTGAGGATCACCTGGAAAGAATAATAATTACCTCACTATGAGCAGTGCTCTCGGAGCTCTCTACCATGTGCTTATTTTGTCTTATTCTGAATGTATCAGTTTGAGCTAAAATAATTTCTAAAACTACAGTCATTGCTTTTGGCTTTCATTCTACTTAAACTATCACATTAAGCTGCACATGGACTTTTTTCTTGCATTATCCCAGGCCACCCTGAGTCAGCATGTGATAACAATGTACCTCCTATAGCATAACACATCTAAGCCCTGGACAAGAGTGCAGGACCCGGTGTGCCAGCAAGGGAACCACATTTGCATTTATATGCTTGGCCACAGTGATGCTGAGGGAGGGGTTAAGCAGAAGCTGTCACTTGACTCAATATCTCTAAATAAATGAAGAGAAAAAAGACTTGATAAATGCATGATAATCAACACAACTGTACAGTGAAAGAATTATGGCAGGGAGGGTAAAGAGGAAACAGATATGTCTATTTGTAAAATGCCATCCTAACAAGGAAAGAGCAAGAGTTATAAGATCACTCACCTAAATACCTCCCAGGATGTCTTCTCTGATTAAGGATTTGTGAGAGTTATTGAGTTTTGAATTAGATGCACTTTAATAAAACAGTAGAATGTTCTTATCTGATTGCACCTGTATTGATTGTGTTAAAGAGGTCTATCCTCAGATCAAGGTCAATGATTTTACATAAACTGACTAGCTAGATGGAATAGCTAGCAGTATTTAGGTCTCCCACAATCTGCCCACCCTTTCAGTGTATGATTCTTAACTGTGAAACATAGAAAGAAGAACTCAATGTTCATTTGATATTTTCATTGTCTTCCAGCAATAGAATACTTACTCCAGTTAAAATATAAAATTCATTTAGGAAAAGACCACTCATTCTAGTAAAGTCTCTAGCAACTCTCCTCTCAGCTAGAAAAAGAAAATGAAATTGCATCACATGTTTAAACAGCAATGTTTCATAGACTTAAAAGCAACTTTGACCAATTTGAAACACTGCATTTCATGTAAATATCCTTCTTCACAAGAATAAAATTGGACATTAATCTGATTTGTTCTTCTATTGGCTGATGGAACAGTAACTTGTGGAATGACCTTGGCTCCACCATCAGCCATGAGAAAAGATCAACTTTGCACTTTCCGACCGGGCAGAGAAACCTCCTCCTAGGGACCCTTGCTCACTCCTGATCCCACTGGAGAATGAAGCAGAGGAAGAGGACTGTTTGAAAGGCTGCTCAGTGCTAGTGAGGACAAACAGCAAAGCAGAGGTGCTACTGAAGCTGGGGCATGGGCACAGTGAGCCTGCACTGTAGCTGAGAATGGAAGGAAACAGCCCTAAGGTGCCCCTTCAAAACTCAGGATGAAGCAGCACTTGGCTTGTGAGTTTTGCAGATAAGGGTTGGCTTGTTACCTATAAGCAGGTGGGTAGATGTCCAAGTAAACCTGCACCTCCCCAAATGCTGCAGGAGCATTCTTCACTTTGTGACAAGCGATGGAAACTGGTGGAGAAAGTTCCCATCACATTTATAGGCTGGGAAAAAGGATTGGCCAGGATCCACAAGCTGGTCCTGTTCAAGTAGCTGCTGACAGGCAGAGGAAGAGTCTGAAGGGGACAGATCCATGGGAAGAGATTGGCTTCCTTTTGAGAGGTGAGGGAGTGGCAACAGTGCAGGTGCTGAGGCCCAGATGGTGAGACATTTACTGAGTAATATTTCCTAATGTCACTGTTGAACCACATGAAGGGTAGAGGGATCCCAATACCCATTAAAAGCAAGTTTTGTTCATGACAGCATGAAGTCTGTCAGCAAGGCAAGGAACACCTGCCACGGCAGCTCCAGAACGAAGTGCATCCTGTCCATGTAAAATACAGCTCAAGAGCCTCTTTGGACTAGTCTTTCTGGGTAAAATTCAGCCCCAGACACAGACACAGCAGGAAAGCAGGAATTAGTGGAAACAAAAGTTTACCAAGGGTATCTAGAGCTTTCTCTGGGAGGTCTCATACTTTTGCACATCCCAAGCTTCAGAGACCACCTGGCCAAGATGACAAGCACCCAAAGGAGAAGAAAAGCAAACCATTTGCTAGCTACCTGTGAGCCAAAAGAATCACATATGCTATCTATGGCAAAGGACACCAACAAGAATCCCATCTCTTCAGCTGGCACTTTTTCACAAAGGATGAGATTTCATTTGGATGATACATTGACTCCCATCTGTTTGCCTTATTTTCCTGGTGTTTCTAAGTGCTTGGGAGGAGTGAGTGTGTTCATCTGTGAGTTTCCTATTCCCTGTATCCTCCATTAGAGTGCAAAAGGGAGCTAGGAGTTGGTGCTTCATTGCCAGAAGCAAGTGGTTAGACAAGGATTGTGTTCAAGCACTAACTGCTCACACAAGTTTGTCTGGACTAGTTGTTATCATGTTTGCCTCAGCAGCTGAATGTTCTCCGTCCATCAGCAGGTGAAACACACAGTGAATCTTACTCAAAATTGAAGCAAGGACAAAACACTTATTTCTTGTCAGTGACAAGCAGGGTCCCTTTTCCATGCAATTCCACTGAGCTACTAAGATACAAGATACTTAAATCCGTCTTTGGTGTGTTAGCTGCTTGTTTCATTTCTCACTAATTAACTTAATGCAAGAAAGGATCTGTAGGCTTTTGAACAGGCTCAGCTACTTGTTTCTCTGCTGTAGCAGTTACAGGGCCTAAATAGGCAAGGCAATCCTGATGCAATTCCAGTCAGCAACATTGCTGTTTTACTGCTGCTCAACAAGGATTTTGATTTTCTCTCATTTGGCAGGAATAAACAGAGCTCTCCTTCCAACAGATGAGGTTGTTTGCTTAGAAAGGTCCGTGTTCTGGGGCTTGGAGGTATGGAGGAAGACTAAATGAGCAAGTGGGGGAGTGTCTTCACAGGAGTGTAAGCCATCAGATCAATTCACTGAAAGAAACATAGTAAGCATGTTGCTTCAAAGATTTGCACCCTGGCAACCAGAGGTGTTTCAAGCTTGAATCATGAATGTTTGCCATTTCTCCTAGCTTCACTTTCGCTTCTAGGAGCTGCAGGAATGAGGTACAAAAGCTAAAGGCTGTCTTCTCATCCTATGAGACAAAGACTTGCATTTGTGGGAATCCTCAATGATTTTGAGAACTTGGCCATGCTGGGTTTAATTGATTAAGCATAGGTATTGCTAGCAGAGACCCTACAGATGCTCATGCAGTGTGCAACAGAAGCCAGAGGTAAAATCCTGGCTACTAACTTCTGCTTAGTGTCCTGCTACAAGAGTTGCACTGCTGCTGGCACCCATTCCAGAAGATATTAATCTAGCCCACTTTCACCTGTACAAGCTGCCTTCATCTACAAAGCAGTCAAACTCTGCAGTACCTTAAAGGAAAGTCGGAGCAGCAGCCCAAGCACATCAGTCAAGAGAAAGCAGTGCTGAAGAACTAGAGCAGAGTCTTTGATTTAGTTTCTATAATGACAGAGGCAAGCTCTTTGGTGGCAGCAGATACTCATATTTGTCCTTTACCCTTATGCTACGTGGACAATGGGATATGGTCACGACCTTTCTCTTCTAGGAATAACATCTGGGGTGCCAGAGAAACTCAGGAACTCTGGTGCTCTAGAGATGCAAATGTAAACCAATGCCCACAACTATTTCCTCTTTAGATAAGGCTCAAGGAAACTATATCAAACTCACTAAACCCAGGGCTCAGGTTGAGTTTACCTGACTGGGCAAAAGTAAGGGGGTGGAAGTAGGGGGTGTCAGGCACAATTGGGTTTTTTTTGCTTTGGAATTAGCAAAGCTTTGAATTGAGATTGGTTATCCTTCACAGTTTCACTTCAGCCCTTTCTCACTAGCATAACCCAAGCAATGGCAAACACTTATTTTTACAGCCTTCCCAGCACAGCTCTGCACACTGATGCTGTGGGTCGCCAAGGTCACCTCAGAGAGGGACTGAGAAGACAGGGTGAATAAATGAAGACTTTTTAGAGCTCACAATGACACACTTTCAATCTCACCAAACAGTCTGCATTACATATTTGTATCTGTCTTCACAAGTAGCAGGGCTGGAGACATGCTTTTTTTTTCCTTTTTAAATGAAAGGGAAGATAGAGTTATCCCTCAGGATGTCTGTCTGCAATCAAGAGAGATACAGCAGTAGGCACTGTGGTTGCAATAAGCCAGAACTAGAAATAACAAGCCAACTCAAATCAAGTATCTGTCAAGTCCCTATCTTCTCCTAACCTAGGAATGCAAATGTCTCCAGCTTCTATAAGCACACATTGGAAGCAATCACCAAATGAGTTAAGAAAAAATGTCTGAAGCCAGGCAATGAAAGTTCAATGTATGTGCATAAGAGGAAACATCTCAGATCTCTCCATGGAAAGTTTTCAGGTGTGAAAACATATGGCACGCTTTCACGTCCAAAGCACTGAGTCCCCATTCCAAAAATCAGCATTGTCCATGATGTGCTTTCAGCAGCCCAGCTGAAGGGGCAAATGAGCATGGAAACTGAGGAGACATGGTGCTGCTCACCCAAGCCATGTCTTGGAAGCCTCTGACACTGCCACCCATGCTGCACCTGCCATCTGCCTGCTGAGCACTCATCTCCAGGCAGCTGTTAAATAGGCTGGCACCTTTTGTCAGCAGCATCTTCAGTATGAAAAAATCAAACCACACTCAAAAAGGAAAACAGAGGAAACTGGAAAGCACATTAAACCCCAACTGGAACAACAAAACAAACTCAGGGCGGGGGAGGAAGAAATAGAAGAGGAGGAAATTTATAGCAGCTGTTGCTGGAGCCACTCACTGCAAACAGCAAATGCTTCCAGAGCCACCCGTTTTACACTGAGCTGTCTGCCTCTGCTGTAGCTTGCTCAGGCTCAGTTAGCAAACCCAGACACCCTGCTCAGGCTTAGAAATACCTGTTATACACAGAGGTGCGTGGTTTGCTACACCTCTTCTTCACTAGTATGTTTAAACTTTCCCTCTGTTATTTGAGGAGTTCATGTGTTCTTCCAAACAAAAAGAAACAAGCATAACTGGAAGCACTGGAGGCAGGTATAGCAGAAACCTCTGGACTCAGAAGGCTGGGTAGACTGGGCCCCAGTATCCCATCTGTTCTACAGCTCCACAACCCTTAGACATAACTTTATGCCATAAGCCATTCTCCTTCCCTTCCACCTCATTCTTGGGTGAATAAGAAGACAGGAGGCAGAGGAGTACTTCCAACGGTTGACTTAAATCTGGCAAGGAAAATCTATGCAAGGCTTTCTATAGTTACATGGGAGAGACAAACATCATCTAAAGTAGGATTTGGAACAGGAGCCCAACTTGGCTAATTTAAATTGCTTCTCCATGATTCAAGCCTGATTCCTCATCTTGCCATGTGGCCTGTGGGGGAAAGCTGCAATGAGAATGAGACCCCAGCCAGGACGGAAAGCTACAGAACCATCAGCTGTGGGAGCCTCCAGCCGCTCCTGAAGTTTTTTATACAGTTTTGACTGGGTTGTCAATTTGTGCTGGTGGGCTGCTTCCCTCAGCCTCCTGCGTGGTTTTCTTTTGAGCATTCGTCTTTCCCAGCTTCTCTTTCTCACTTCACTTTTTCTCCTTTTCCACTTCAGCTTCACTTCTCCTCAGGAAGCCTCCCACGTCCAGCCCTCCCCAAGCCTCAGCACCAGCACATGGGTTGCTGCAAGCACACTGTTGTTTCCTGCTGTGCACTTCACATCTCCCTTCTGCCATGCATGGCCAGACCAGTTACAGGACAGCAGCTGCAGTGCAGAGGGCAGGACCTGTCTGCTGGCTTGATTGTGCAATGCCTGGGATGGTGGAGCCTGTTCCTGGCAGCTTGTAAGGCACAACTATAGCAAATGAGATCCCAAAGAGCACCACACGCAGAAACCCATTAAATCACCCACTCAAAAACGTGGCTGTTACAGGCGTCAGAGTCTTAAGAAGATCCATGGGGAGTCTGAGGAAGGAGACGTGAGTATTGACCTGAGCACCTTTTCAACCTCACTTTGTACGTGTTCACTTTATGAAGGTCTGACACATATAGACACACCCCCAATTATTTGTTGGTTTTGATGGGTTTTGTTTGGTTGTTTTTTTTTCCCATGAGACTCAGGTAAACATGAGGCAATGGTGCTTTGTGCCAGCAAAAGCAATAACAATGGCAACAGGATAAGGAAGTCCACATCAGTAAGATGAAAGCATCATTTTTCTGCTTTCTGCAGCTTTCCCACTTTAAATGGCTTGCTTTCATTTTTCATGTGTATTAATAATTATAAGCCAAGAAACTAAAGCCTAATACACCCAGGTTTTGTGCCCAGTTAGCTCCTTAAGGGTGTATTTTTTATAAAAACATTGAAGTTCTAATATTGATATAGGTAGAAAAGCACTATAAGCTCCTCTGCATTTCTGAGATCAGACAAGATTGGCATAAACATCCTGATAACAGCACAACTGCATTGTACTAGGGTCTATATACTGCTTTCAATATACTAGTTTCAAGCTTATATTTAAAGCAGTACAAAACCTGCATGTAGGCAAACCCTGGGGAATATGTTTTTACTCTTCAAACGATTGTAATCAAAGGAACAATACTGACCCCACTGCAGCCAGTGGGAGTTTTACTGCACATTGTTTTCAGAAGTTCTTTCAGCTTCAGAGAAATTTCTCTTAAGTCAACAGGGTCTCATGGCGCAAACAAGGTTTCCAGGTTAAAAAGCAAAAAAGAAAAGAAAAAAGAGAAGGAAAAAAAGGAAATAACACTGATTGATCAAAGGCAAATCTATGACTGCATCGCCTACATACACATTAACACCTCATTAACACTACTTGTACCTACAGAAGAAATCAAGCTTGGGAACAGCTCTGGCACTAAGTAAACAAGTCCTAGATAGAAATCCTGGCTTTTTTTTTTTTTTTTCTTTCTGATAGTACCAGAAGTAATGGGTGCTTGATTGCAGTAGCTTTGTTCTTACCATTTATGCGAACAGAAAAAGATTTCAACATTCTGAGACACAGGGTTCCTCCATAAAAACTCATACCCATCATGATAAAAACAGCAGCAAACTGAAGGTGACAGGATGGTTGGGTTTTGTTCTTTTTCTTTTTAAACATAGTGCAAATTTTTACGGTATGGTTAAAATATCAGAATAATCTTTTGGGGAAAAAAAAGCATCAAAAGACTAATACAACCTTGTGAAGTTTCATAGACCTGAAAGCGAGACAACATTAGAAATTGGACACATCTCTAAATTCTCCACTGATAATTCTCAGTTCAGCTGACATTTCCATTTTCACAATACAGTGCCCCACCTCTGCCAAGAAGCGGAGCTCCTGCTTCTTCCTCCTACCTCCACCTACTCCCAGCCAAACTCCCCAGCCACTTTCCTTGCCATGCAGTCTGGCTCAGCCACATTCACAAACCTCTTGAGACCACTAACCTGGCAGAAAGTGCATTAAAAACACAAAGACTAAGACCAAGACGTTTTGCTGCCTCACCGGCCTGGGGAGTCACTGCCTGGGCAGGGCAGAGCTAGCAAGCTCTTAGTTTGCACCTCGCTTCTCCCAGATCTTATCCACTGACCAGTGCAGTCAGGGCAAGGGTGCACTTATGCATGTGTGCACAAACTCCTAGGAAGAAAGACTTTCACTCAGGTAACCCCTCTGTCTCCCTTTCTGTATATTTTATTTTGCCAGGACTTAAGACTGGGATAGGATCTGCTGTGGCTGTGCAGGACTGGGGGTTTTACAAGGACATCAGCTACCTGATCATTAGCAGGCAAAAAGAGAAAATCTTCCTTAGGTCCATCTTAAATTTGCACCCATTTCACTTCTCTAAAACCAATTTTGTTAAACTAGATCAGATGTTCTTATACTGACTTAGCTAAAATCAATTCCTAATTGATTAAAGCTAACTTGAAATAAAATTGCCTAGTCTATAATAAAGGGTGTCCGCAGCAATTTAACTGACTGGATTTAAAATAACCCCATCAATTAAGCAGCTACCACTGTCGAGCTTTTCATGACAGGGTTTGCTTCCTCCTCTGTGCTCAGGAAGCATTAAGTGCAATGGGGACCTAATCCCAATTAGTGCAGCAGAGTGGTGCTGTGGGAAAACAGTAAGCAATCCAAAGTGAAGCTCATCATGCAAGGCACAGGGCCAGATCTGGCTTCTGCTCTCAGCTTTCTCCTTGCATTGCCTCAGGCATGATAACCTCCCTCCATGCAGGTTATGAGCAGAGAAGGCAGATTCCTGGGGGCAGGAGCTGTCTCATACCTTGCATTTGCAGGACATTATGCACCAGGGTGATGCAATCTTGTCTGGGTCTTCAGAGTGCTGGCATTAACCAAATAACTACCTTTTGAAAATTATGAACTTAAAGCCTTTCACTTCAACAGCACAGCAAATCTTGTTTTGTTTTGTTTTTTTTTAAGTTGTGTGCATCCATAGGTGAGAGAGAAAATGAAACCAAAGATTGGTTTTCTCCATTTTAAATGCTTGTGTCCTGCTTTAAAATTGCATCAAGATGGAAAGAAAAACCAACCAAGCAACAAAACCCTTTGGCTTCAAGCCTGCTGACGAAAATCAGCTCCTGTGATTTGGGGTGCTAACTATATGTATTTGGGTCATCTCATAGGCAGGGTCTAGCAGGATAGCAGAGGTTTTACACCAGCTTATAGATGAGGGGTTTGGAGAGGCATATAGCATCTGGCTGCTTTCCCTGTTTTTCCTGCATCGGGTAGACCCCCCCTCACTGAGCTGGGGCCTGCAACAGGTTCAGAGCACTCCCAGTTTTTAGAATACAGCTCTACTAGAATTCTAAGTTATTTAAAACCTTTGTAAATAGGTGTTCCAAGCACTATTCACTGAACATCTTCCCCCTGTGAAAGCAGCACATTCTGCTTGGTATGCTGGTCAGTACTGGGAATGAGGGTGATGGCAGGGAGGTGCATCCACACGGGCTAGCAGAAGTTAAACAAGTCATCTCCTTCAGTCCTCTGTGCCACATATTATTTCTCTGCCAGCCCACAGCAAACTGAAAACTACCCAGACTATTTAACTGCTTATTCAGAACAGACATGAGCCAAAGCTGGAATTGGTTACGCAAACGATCCTGAACACTGGATTTACTGCTAAAACAGGATTCAGATCTAGGCCACCCTGTCTTTGTTTCTGCAAAATCAAAAATCAGACAGTGATTTTCTCCAAAACAACCAGAATGTTTCTATGTCTACTTCATTTCCACATTTTTATTTGCTTTGCCATCCATCCCACAGAATATGGTTTTTCTCCTCCTGCCAAGTGCTGCTACACACTTCCAACATTTAAATTATTTACCTTGCATTAGCCACATGAAAAGGGTCCTCCTTTTTAGTATGATGCTACTCAAACCAAGATCTTATATGGATATCAGTACAGAAAAATAAGGAACTAACAAAAATTAGCTCTTAGGCAATGAGAAGTATTTTTAAAAGAACCCGCAATTGATTAATTTGATTTTTTTTTTAGGGAATGTAGTCAACACTGATGGAATTCTGATGGAAGGTAAATAAGTTACTTCTCATTTTAAAGTACCAACTTGAAACAAAATACATCATTTGTGTGGGTATGTATCAGTATATGTGTGTTGTATCTATGTGTGTCCATATACACACACACATGTGTACATATCCTGTTTGCACACTGAATTATCTATATATTAGAAATACATTGAGTTGCACAATACAGTCTAAATCCAAGTTTGAATATTCTCAAGTTTCAGAGGTGCTTGGATCTAAGGCTGATTTTCAACGCATAAAAAAATGAGTCCTACTCAAAATTAAGAATCCATTTAAAGCTCAAATATTACTCACCAGTAACCTTTCATGGAGTGGCAATGAAATTTGAGCTTTATAGATGAGACAAGGTCACATGAAAAACACAGGAACACAACGTCTCTACCAAAGAACATAGCAAGATAGCATTCTAGTGAGCAACTAGGACTTCTGCTAATGTAAATCAGCATATCCATACTGAGGTTCCCACCATATGGAAACAAGTATACTATGCAAAGAAACACAACCATTTCAAAATCACATCTTTCTCCTTCGTTATGAAAGGGAACAATACTAGGTCACTAAAGAAAAACTACACCTCCTGATTTGATTTCTTTAAGCATTTGACAGGAATTTCACTTCTTCCTCTGTGTAGTCAATGAACCTCATTTGTGTAGGTTTTTCAATCAGTAACAAAGGACTACGTAACATAGATGTGCATGGATTACCAGAAATACTGGTGAAAACGTCAGGAAGAGGAGGAAGGGAACTTAGAAACAAGGGCTATATTAGAGACACTTTCTATTTTGCAGTTGACCACATTCCCAGTTGAATATGTCCCTCTCTTATCACCTTGAATATAGATTTCTCCTTGTCGTAGTTCTGACACTTCAATAAATTATGTTAACATGCTAAAATACAGTTGTATAAAATGGCCTACTGAAGACAATTAAATCTTTGTAAAGGCATGCAAAACAAGAGTCCAGAGAAAATTATTAAAATATAATCCTAACAAATAACTGTAATCAACACAAAATTTGAAGCCCAGGTTTTGAGCGTGTGGCAACCAGCGACATGTACACCTGAACCTTTGAAGGGGGAATGATGTCTTGTGTTTCACAGACAGTGCAGCTATGGTCACCATAGGCAATACAAACTGTGTCCAGTTTGAGGAGCCATGTTCTCTCTCCACACTGTAACTCACAGGACACATACCCACCCACAAACCTTCCTCAGGTTGTCCAGTGCTGAGAGCCGCTGCCTCCTTGTCCCCCTCAGACATAGGAGGTCACCATGAAGGGATGCACTAAAACTGTTGGTTGCACCACTGCCCCTGGGGAGAAGCAATGCATAAGTGGTACAGTGGCTCTGCCCTCACACATACCACCCTGACTTTAATCAATACAAAACTGAAGCCCAAATTTTGAGCATGTGAAGGAATTAGCCATACATATGTGCCCACTGCCTGCAAATGACGTGTTGCCAGCACTGAAGAAAGAAGACACCCATGCAACCAATAGGGAAGCTGCTCCTCTGCCACATTTAGGCATTTTTAGCAGAGATTTCCTGTAATTTGAGGACGATGACTTTTTTTCTGCCAACTCTAGCTGAGGCCCAGGCTGTGCTGAGCATCAAACAGGCTGAATTGTCCCTTACACCCCCTCACTTAGGGGGAACAGCAGTGACAATGCCTGCATTTGGATCTACAGTGCTTTGTGACAGCCAGCCCTCTGCCTCTATCAGTTTGATTTGCAGGTTACCACAAGGAACGTCAATAGTTTGCACCTGAGTAATAAATACATAAATAAACTGGCATGAATAACACTCCTGGGAAATCAGCAATGAATTGCCAGGTGTATTTCTTACTGTGGGGGAAAAAAATAAATAAATAAGAGACCAGGAGAAGATGTGTAACTGGGAGAGAATTATGCTCCAAACTTTCCCTGGTCACGGAGTATTGACAGAATAAGAAGTGGTGAACTGTGGGCTATTTGAAGATGCGTTTGTCAGTTGGTGCACAACTTCCCTGAAGTCTGGGCTTTATATTTGGTTAATGTTATTAGAGCAGGGAAAGACTATTAGGAAACTGAGAGATGAAAATGATATCTGAAATTAATATTTCTGTCTGTGTTTCCTTCCTCCGGGTTGTTTCTACAAATCAGCTGTTGTGAATTCTTATCTTGTTCCCAAATCAAATAACTCCAGTGAGCAGCAGAGGCAGGGTTTGAAAGAGGAATCTCCAGTGGTCTGTGCCTGAGAGCTGTGGTTTATTCTCTCCCTCCTCAACTTTGAGGCAGCTTCATTAACTTGGACTTAGATTCCAGCCCCAACTCCCGTTGTGGAGAGGGAAAAAAGGGGATGAAAGAAAACCTCTACAGGATCCAGCCAGACCTTGAAAAATTAGACTCACAGAAGAAAAGAATACAATCGGAACTTGCAAAGACACTTTCTTTTATTGGCCTTGTAATTTCCTCACTAAACGCGCTTTTTGCAGCCTACCCCTCTCAGAATCTTAATTATCTAGCAGCCCCTCATAATGGCCCCATTCATGGCTTTGCAGAGCAAAAGCACTCTGATATTGCAAACACAGGAACTCCGAAGATACAGCATGTTCCCAAGGAAGGGCTGCACACCCACAGATAGTTGGCAGAGGGAATTTGCTACTTGGAGAACATAATATAACACAAATATGCGGAGTTTTTCTTCCTTTCTTTTTTTTTTCTCCTAAAGCAAGGAAGATGAGAAGCTGTGTCTGAGTTCTATGTAAAGGGGAAAAAAAAAAAGCCCTCTGATAGATAGTTCTGAATAAAGCAGAATATTATAGGCTTTGCATCTCTCTTCCCCACCATTTCTGACTGTTCAGTGACTACCATAAATTAATATGACATGATATATTGTATGGGCTGTAGATGTTTTATGAGCTTTTGAAATCTTTTCCAACAGGAAATGGGAGGCATCACTTACTGTTTGAGCTTTTTTGGGTTTGATTGGAAATGAACCACAGGCTGAAAATGTTTCATCTCAAGCAAAACAAATAATGAATTGGTCAGCATCCTTGAGAACTTAATGTTTTTAATGAATCAAATACATGCTTTACAGACCCTTTCTATGATAAAAGAAATAAAGGAAATGCTATTATATCAAGAGGATTATAATTTCAAAGTTTTTCACAAACTATGAGGTCTGAGAGTCTGTTACTTCTGAAGCTCCCACTGATTTATGTTCTCCAGATAATTTTTGCAATCAATTTTGTTTCTTAAATTCAGTCTGACTTTGTCAAAAAAAAAAAAAGTTTTCCAAACAGAAACTGTATAATACACAAAATACGGACCATAAAATTATATTGTCACATTAAATATGAATCTCACCAAAAAAGCTGCAACTACTGCAATAAGTACTATAAGAATTTAACCAAAGAAATCACTGTTTAGAGAAAATATCAACTCCATATGTCCATATTTGTCTTTAGATGACAGTCCAACTAATGCAAATGATATTCCAATAGAAATGGTCCTATTATCCTGCTGTCCCAGGCCTACTCATCAACTATGGATCAAGGTTCTGAGGATAACGTTATGGAAGACTACTTTTTTTGTTTGTTTGTTTTTTCAGCAAATGTGCTCCCTCCAAATCCAGTGGGTCTTTTGCTTACTGCATGCCCCAGTAGGAAGGATATTGCCAAGACCAGTATAGCAGGTTACAGGAGAAGGAATAAGTCAGGTCATCAGTCCAATTCCAATTGTCTAGCAATTGACAAGCATCATCACATACCTAATCCTCTTTCTGTTCTGGTCTGGTCTTGATGCTATCTCACCATTACTGAGAACCCTACTTTTAATGAACAGTGAGGGAACCCTTCCAATAACAGGAAACCCTTAATTAATACATCCACTGCAAGCAGAGCCAGCCTTTATGCTGTTAACTTAGAGGCAGGACACCTGATGTTAATTCTAATGGCAGGGCACCTGGTGGTGATCTCCTAATTGGTTTTCACCCATGGTGGGCCAGGCTTTGAGAGAAAAACAAGAGGAAGGTCTCTTCTGCCTGATTGTGGACATCATATATATGTTAACCCTGATTCAGGGCTTGGGGTTTAGACCCCAGCACTTCAGTAGGCTAGCCAAACACAGTAAGCCATATTTCTAGCTGAAATGGCAAAATAAAAGTGGCAACAAAACAATGGTAAGAATTATGGATAAAAAGAGAAAATCCTCCTTTATCTAGGACCCTTGCAAGCTCAAGGCCAAGTTTACTTTTTGTCCAGCTTCATCCAGCCTAAAAATAGTATTTTAGTAATAATCCTATCATATCTAGCATGTGCAGATGTGAACCAGGTCAATTTACATATTAGAAATATGGAGATTTCAAATGCAATAACAAAAATTACTAAACAAAAAAAAACAACAACAACAACAAAAATGAGTAACAACTGTTTTATTGGACACAGAGTGGTATTTGGACCTGTGAGGGTGAGGATTTGTCGATAACACATCCCTGAAGACTTATGGACGAATGTATTCTTCAAGCAGTAAGGCAAGTAAAAAACCTTACAAAATTGGTTTTGGGGACAGGACTCCTTCCTACAGTCATGTTATTAATCACCAGAGAGGCCACTTCAGAGAGGACCAAAAGCCCACAGGCATCCAGGAGCCTGTGTGTGAGTTGCGTTAAGAGTCATGTTCAGGCTGGTTGTGCTCCAGGAACCTTTTCACATGAGTGTGTACCAACTATCATGCTGGCACCTTGTAAGAAAGACAAAGGAACAAACAAGAAAGAAACTTTCTCTCCTTTGGAAAACATCTTTTCCAGAAGAGCGTGAACAGAGGACTGTCTGCTTGCCAAACTACCCAATTGCACCTGCCCTAGACTGATACAGTAGCATTAGTCTTCACATTTCATGAATAATAAATGCCTACGTTAAAGAAGGGATTGCTAGAGGATAGACTGAAGGAAAGCATAAGTTAAACAGTGAGAAATGCATCTAATACTTGCATTTACCAGCTGAAGCCCAGAGTTTTGCATCTCTAGGCAGAAAGAACAAATTGACCTCTTCACAGAAGTGGTGCACTCACTGAAGATGCTTAATGAATTGCTTCAGAAGCAGAATCAGTTCTGAACTGAACACAGGTATCTCAGGGAGGAAAAAGGATCACATAAAAGCACTGTGCAAACTGCTGACAGCACTAGCTGTGTGAGAGACAATCAAGGTACTTAATGTTTTAAAACACATGCCCTGCATAATAACCAACGCTGCAGAAGCTTCAGTTGCTCTTCCAGGCACTGAATGAAGAGGAGCATTGCTGCACTAGGATCATAAAAGATATCCTTTAAGCCTTTTGCATAAATGCATGTGTTCTGAGTTGGAGAAATGTTAACTTATACTCTTTGTGTATCCATGGGCCTGCTTCCCCCTCTAAAGCTGAGGGGAGAGGAAGAAGGAGGCATCACACTATTGATTTTCTGCAAACATACTTAACCTCTAGTAGCTGCTGTCAGCATTTCCAGTGCTAATACCAACAAAGTAACTGGAGGAGTGCAGAGAGCTTGCTTCAGATGTAAGACCTGGGAAATCAGAGGCTCCTCTCTCAGTCCAGGGTTAATCGTTTTAATGGCCACACTCGAAAGGGTGTGAGTGCGGCAAAGACGGCGGGGGAGGGGGTGTCCACAAGTTCAGGCAGCATTTCCTGCGAACGTACCAAGAATCTGCTCTGTAATTCCCCTGAGCCAATGGGTTTGAGTCAACTAACAACACTCACCATCCAGAATGTACACAGTTCTTCTAATGAACATTCCCTCTAATGAGTGCTGTGCGGTATCACAGTGCTCAGGCTGTGGGTGATGAGGGGGCAGTCACTGCCCAGCTTCTGGGGCCTGTGAAGGCTTCTGGAGCATGGACAGGAATTTTCCAAGATGCAGTAGTTGAAAAAACTGGTAATAGCTTGTGTAGCCCTTTGTTTCTGGGTCACTAGGTCGACTGCAGAAGCATGCAAAAGGAAACTTCATCTTTCTAGCAGTCACCTGGTGCCCACGTGAAGTGAGACAGTTGCCTCAGCCCATCTCCTCCCGAGAAGCTGCTTGCTCTCATTGTGAACTCAGGCTAGCTCCCTCAGTGATGATCTCCTTAAGAAAGCATGGCAGCAAATTGACATACAGCTTCAACTGCTTCCTGGTGCCTGCAAAGCCTCATTTATGTCACACAGGTGATGTGTTCTCCTCACAGTAAATTACAATTGTCTTGAACTTTTGACTAACTTACCTACACTCTGCCCACTAATGTAACTCCACCGAGCATGCTTCACACACCTCGCTGTTGCAGCTGCTATCTATAAAAGGAAACCCAGTGAGTAGAAGCATGAAGTCTCCTTGTCCCATACCTACTCACATCTGCACAGCATAGGAGATCAGTGTTCAGTCCTGATGCAACCACAGGGCTCCACTGCCCTAAGTCACAGACGGGCGAGGGCTGAGCCCCTCCAGGAGCTGGCAGGCCCCCCTGCCACAGCACTCACTCCCCTCTTACTTGGCAGTGGGCACGGAGCCTGGGTATCACACAGACTTACCACTGAAATGTACTGCTTGCAATTTTTTTGTTGTTATTACCTCCTCCAACACAGTTTGGGCTTGCAATATTAAGACAGCTTGGGTTTACATACAGGGGGAATACAAATAGCTTTCCTGCAAAATAAGTGGTGAAAACACACCATTCGACGGTGCTGTGTGGCTTACAGGATTTATGGTCTCCCGTTTGGAATGAACAGTGCAGTTCTCTTGTGGTGTTGCCATTATGAATAATGCGGCCACGCTAAACTCACACTAATAAAACCTGAATGTATCACTGCATTGTTCAGCACTGTATAGGAGAAACCCATCCATTAGCGAGGCGGGCACTGAAAACTCTTTGTGACAGGAGCAGCACAGGGACGGCTTCACAGCAGCTATTCAGAGCCACTTTACAGCTTCCTGAGCACAGCCCAGGCTGGGCTGCATGCCAGCGCTGTGGGAAATGGCTGGCAGAGGAGGCTGTGGCCACTGATTTGTAGATCACATGAATCCCCTGGGGAACAGGAACAGGTACTGAGAGTACCTGCTAGAGGGTGCTTCTAGCATGTCCACAGCTCATCTTTTAACATCTGTTTCAGCCCACCCGTGCCTTTAATGGTTCCTCTGACCAAGCAAAATTACTAAGACTTTGTACAAATTGGACAATCACCCCATTACTTTACCTGCTAAGTAGCTATTGGTGACCACCGGAGCCTGCATGGACATCAGAAATGTTCAAAGCAAAGTGGGTAGCCATGCTAATGAGAGGCACAATATGGTCTCCTGAGGTAGTATGCTCAGAGGAGTGCTCCCTGCTCTCAGGGCAGGAGTGGAGCCACCACAGGCTTCCCGCTGCCACTGGCCCTGTTGCACGGGCTGTGGTAACCACAAAAGGCATGACTGCTTACTCAGAGCACAGGCAAAATGAAAAGCAATGAAAGCATCTACCAGCAACACCATCTGCTGCCTAGCCAAAAGCCTCCAGCCTTCCTTGATAACAGCTGACATATGCTACTTCCTGCATGTCCCATGACTGGCTGGCTGGCCTCCATTTCTTCTGCTCCAAAGCACTTTCATTTGATGAATGCTTTAACCCTAGAGAATTACCAAAGAATGTGCTACACCATGCCTTACATGTCTTCTGCGTGAAGCTCCTAACAAATATATTACTGAGTTCAACTACCTTTCTTTAAAGTAACCCATGACTTTCGTGCTGGATTTGGCTTTCCTCTAAGCAGTGGTATTTAGCCATGCAAAACAGCCCTGTGAATTCACCTGACTGCTGTAGCACAAAAAGAGCCCTGTTGAGAAAGTTTAAATTGAACATCTTTCAGTGGATGACAAATCTTGGCCTGCCTGAAGCCTTTGAAAGCCAAAAATGCAATGCAAATTAAAGTTCAAGGGGCCTAGAAGAAAACAATTTTAGCTTTAGGCTTTCAACCAAGCAAAAAAGAGTTAAATATTTTATATTAAACAGCAGTTCAATCACTTACTTTCCCAGTATTAATGAACATCTTCTGCATGTTTCCCCAGATAAGGCTGTGATTCACATAGCAGGCATACCCCAGAAACTCAAAAGGTCAAAAAGATGGCAACAAAGAATTCTGTTAATATTACCTAGAATCCACTCTGTTCCTTTGGCTATTTTAGTATCAGTAAATAACTCTCTACGTTTTCTGACCTAAGCAGTTCCATTTGAGAAGCTTCCCAGCCTGGATGTTTCTAAAATGTTACCAAATGATTAAACACAAATCCTTAAATGAAGAGAGCAGGTTTTATTAAATATCCCAGAGCAGTGCTGTCTGCCCACACTTATGCCCATGTCTGGCTGCTGGCTGATAAACGCCTTGGCTTTAAGATATTACTTATTAGCATGCCTGTATATTTCCACCTCACACAGTCACCCAAGGGTGATTGCTATCTGTTAATTGAATTCCGTGCCAGCAACTGTGTCTTTGTGTGCCTGCCATTATAATTTTGAGGACTGTGACTTCATTTCCTATTTACAAGTTGCAGCGATAAAAAAGTGTATTTATTTACACATAAATAAACACAACATTTTTGTAGCTATATAGCAAAGAGTGGGTGGAAGTTGCCTGTGAAATGCACAGGTGTGTCTGTTCTTTTGCCTGCCTTTTTCACTTTGTTTTTAAAAGGCATCCTGGTTCCCACCCGAAACAGAGCATTTGTGATGGGAGTGGGGGTCCAGGGGACAGAATGAGAGTCTTAAATTTAGAGCAGAGCAAACTGAGGCTGTGGAAATGCTTGGGTTGATGCCTTTCAATCACTGGACTCTGTGGTGCAGGCTTACTGGAGTAATGATATGCACATCTACCACATTTCAGTCGAGCAACTCAGAGCCTTTTCCTATCAATGCCTTCATTAAAGTAGTTTATGGAACACTTTTCCCATTGTTCTAGATGAGAAAATGTGATGTGTACATGGCTTGACTCTCCCAAGACCACACTGTGAGGCTGAGCTAGGACTAAGAGAAGAAGCCAGCAGAAGACATAAGGACCCCAATGATGTTGCAGTGAAGGCTGGCATGCCTGACTTCTGGGCCTGCATCTTAACAGCAAGAACCCACCTCAGATAGCTTTTGCTTGCCTTCAAAAAGAAGCTGAAACTTTTGAAAATACATTAGTCCTTTTGAGTTTGGACAAGAATGCTTCAGCAAGCAAAGGGAACTCCTAAACCACCAACCACAGCTGGCTACTGCTACAAGGAGAGCGGTCTATAATCCCTTTCATAAATGCATTGAGATTCACTTCATAATCCCTCTTGGCTCTCTTCCCCTTCAAAATATCTGTAGGAAAATTGTTCAAAAATTTCAGTCCTTGGAAGCTGATTTCTCTAGTAGATCCACAAGTAGCTACTAGAAATGTGAATTTAAAAAAAATAAAACAACAACTTGTAAGCAGTTATGGTCACCTCAGGCAAAGGGTCTGTGGAGAACCAGGGTGATCTCTTTTGCCCAGCCAATTAATATTTCACAGAAAAAGCAGTCAAGGCTACAGAGAAACAAGCCCTTGTTGCAGTGACCTGCATGGAGGTGGATTTCTTACTACCCAGGTTACCCTTCTGAGCATGCCTGCTGTGAACACTCTTGTTTCCAAATGCCTCCAGAGGCACCACTTGAGTAATGAATTGGAGCATCCCTATCTGTTATGTCAGACACTAGTCAAATACTATTTCTTCACTAGGAAACGTTATGGAAGCACTGCTTTTTAATAAGATTCTTAATATTTCCTGGA
Organism: Merops nubicus; assembly: GCF_000691845.1. Lineage (NCBI taxonomy): Eukaryota > Metazoa > Chordata > Aves > Coraciiformes > Meropidae > Merops > Merops nubicus. The sequence goes on along the minus strand of NW_008584806.1, from coordinate 54,346 downwards.
GCTTGTCTACATGAGACTCTCCTTCATCACTGTTTTGCTTTACCTTTTTCCATAACTAGAATCTGCGGAGCTAAAGGTCAATTAACATAAGCGCCCCAGGAAGTTCTAAAATGTTTTGTGAACTGGAAATAAAAGCTTTGTGATCAGATTCATTTTAGCATACTGACAAATCTTTGTCCAAATGCTATTACTGTAGTCCAACCTGTCCCCATTTTAAGACCATTTCTCCTAGTCTAGCTTTTATTAAAAGGCAGGGTGCATATTGCTATAAATTAGCTGAAGAAATAATTTTTGCCCATAGACAGTTGTCTACTTCATATTCATCACTGATTCAGCTAACACTAAAAAAATCTGGCTTCAAATATTCTGTCTTTGTGTTATAAATTCTCTATAAATTATGTTATTTAAAAAATGAAATATAGTTACTGTTTTCAGAGTAACTTCCAAGGACAAATTATTTGCAATGCAATAGATGTAACTAAAGATGCCATCTATTATTGAGATCACTCAGCTTAATCTGTAAATTTATTTTGTCTGCTTATAATTTGTGAAAACTTTATCCACTTGAATTGATTTTTTCTTTTTTTTTTTTTTTTTAAGATTGGGTGTCATCCTCAGAGCAGTTATAAATTCTGCTGAAATTAAGTTTCTGGAATTTGCTTCCTTTTTAAAATACAGGAAAGCACTGTGCATGCACAAAGGCCATTGAAAACATACATGTTTAAAAACAAACTTATTGAAATCTTCTAATAAAATTGGTCAATGTCAGAATTAACAGGGTTGAAACGCTTCAAGGTCATCGTGCAGGTGATTTGATAATATTTAACTCTGGAATAGTAAATCTAAATAATGTATGCTCTGAAACCAAAGGAAAAGAAGTACAGTGAAACTACTGACAGTGAGAAATACCTTCTTCACATTTTGAATTGCTCACATTTTTTTTTTTCTGTCAAAAATATCATCACAAACAAAATGTTCCTACCAAACATTTCAATTCCAACAAAGGAGCTTTTCCTGGTGGAAGATATTCTGGTCAAAAAAAGCCATTCAACGAAATGTACTTCAGGCTCAGTCTTTGATTGTATGAGAACATAGTGCTCTTTCAGACGTCTCAAATGCAAAATTAGTCCTGCTCGGTGTATGGCTCTAGACTGAGAGGTGAATTAGTGCAGCCTGTTCTCTTGCAGCAAGCTCTTGCTGTTGGGGTGGGAAAATCAGAAACATGCTCGCTGAGCCAGGTCAGTTGCTTAGGTGACCAAAGCCAGGGAGAAGTTCTTGCCTGGGAAACATTGTAAATTTGGCCTTGGTCTGATCCAAAAGCTTGGCCGGAGCCTAGAGCCTTGGCCTGTGACACAGTCATGCACCCATCACAGCTGAAGGCAGTGGAGGGACAACCGGAGTGTGGCTAGTAAAGGCCATGTTACCAGGCATATAACTCGAGGCTGAATTAGGATTGCACCTTACCTCTGATGTTCCATAAATTTCAGTGCTTGGCTTTGCAACATTAATATTTTTTGTATCTGTAATTTTTGTTTTGTAATTGTATATAGTACATAATTACTCATAATTCATTACTGCACATGCAACTCTGCAGACAATGTTTAGACATTAAATCTCAGCTCAGTGATTGAAGAGAGGGTACAGTAAAAATAAATATCCTTGTATTTTGTAAATATTTGCATAATGAGCTATTTAAATGCAAGGGATTCTAACATATGTAAACAATTGGAAATACTGTATGTGTGAAAGTCTAAAGTGGATGCAAAAATATACACAGCCCCTTGTAAAATCATATGATTTAGGAGTCAAGCATAGCATATTTTTTAAAGCTTTATGTATTCCAATATTACAGACTGTAAACACACATTGTATTAAAAACCTATTGCTCGGTACAATTAGTAAACTGTACAACTGAAAGCTTTGGGTGACAAGGACAGTGGAATAAATGGACATTAGTGACTGTCCAATTACAGCGAAACCTCTTTGCAGTCTGCAAACTTAAGACATCCAGATGGTTCCAGGATTCAGCTAGTGTAATCAATCCAAGTTCAAAAGCAAGTACCCGAGGAAATAATTTCCATGCTGTTAGAAAGCTGCCATGTAACACGATACAAAGCTTCTCCTGCAAAACTTTTTCCCAACTCAATGCACATGCAATGGGAACTGAGTGACTACCTCCACTGAAACATGCCACTTGCTTCTTTCTTCTGCTCTTAGTCCACTCTGAGACTTCTGGACCAGTGTGTCAAATGGCATCCGAAAGAGGCTCTGCAACCCCAGCCACAACATACTGTGGTTCAGCGTGATTTCTGCAAAGGAAACATAGTGGTGGAGGATGGAGGGAACAAAAATACTTTCAAATAGAAATCTTTTGTGTGTGTGTTAATAACCAGCCCTGAGCTAGCTGTCAAGGAGAGAAACAATGAGCATTGTACTTAGTAGCTAGGCTGCCTACTGACTAATTACTGCCTTTGCAGAAATCAGCTTCTGTGCTAAGAACCAAAGCAGTTAGATCATATCCACAGTTGCAACCCTGAGCTCACAACTGTTTAAGTAAAGTCAGCAGTGGACGCTTGCTGCCATCTCCCTCAGACTTCATGACTCAAAGGGACACTGCTAACAAGATACATCCCATCTCCTGTGAAGCACTCTACATCTCCGTGTGGAAGGGATGAGTAAAGACATGTCTCTTTCCTCTGCTTTGGGAGGCATAGCTGGCTGGCATATCCAAGAGAAGATGAACATGGGATCTGCTGTCTTCAGTGGTACCCATTCTCACAAAATCACCTAGGTGCCAGGCAGCTGTCAATAGCTCCATGGCCAAAGCAGCCAGAGACCTCAGGGTGGCAGGGACATCCCAGGCACACCTCCATCCTGTTGCCTCTGCCATGCTTCAGGGTACAGAAAGACCACCACCCTCTGTGTCCTAAACAACACCAGTTGCAACATCCCAGAGCTTTGTGCACATACTGAACTCCTGGCACCTGAGCAGTTAATAAATGTTTGAGTCACTGGGAAGCCAGTTCAAGATAGCCCACAATAACTGGGTGTAGCAAACAACTGGTGGACTGAAGAAATGGAAGATAATATGAGATGCCTGGACATGAGTGTTTGTGTGAGGCATAGGGAGCAGTTTTTGACTCAGAGTCTTAAGTTATTTGGGCCCGATTTAAGGCTATGGAAACTTCAGTATGAATTCTGGGGAGGGATGAAATTAGTATTATTCTCTTCTATGGGACATTTAGTTTCAACATTAAACTCAAACACATTTTCATTAGTAATACTTTCAGTCATCAGACAGCTCTGAATTTTTAAAACCTTCCTTTCAAACTCCTACGCTACATTTCAAACATGTTGTGTCCAACTCATGACAAGCCCTGCACCAAAAAAAAAAATTCTGCACAGCCATTCCACATGCCAGGAGGCAACAAAAAAAAGGGTTTTCTGAAATGCCACATCCAAGAAAGCCATTTGGGTTGTGGGGGAGAGTCACTCAGTGTGCAAACCACAATCACAGTCATATTTCTTGCATCTTCCAACAATCAACCCACAAAGCTAGCACTCCTCAGAAATGCTTCTAAGAGATTTTTTACTCACCTGGAATAAAGATAACATCTACACTGCTGTTCCTTGTTGAGCAGCTATTCTTAAAACCTACATGTTCTTGACTAACCTATTTCCAAGGGAAACTTGTGTAGCTAAAAAACAAGCCTGCTAAAGACCAAGGAAAAAGGCCAGTCAATTAGTATTCCACCCATTTCTCAGTGTCTTATAATGTGAAATGCATTTATTAAAAAAAAAATGTATTATTTAAATATTCTTTAACTAATACAGGGTAATTCTATGCAGAAAAAAAAAAATCCTCCCTTTTCTCCACCCTCAAGAAAAAGGAGTAAATTTGATAAGACCTGTGGAACAAAAAATTCTCCGTTCAACAAATCAGACTCTTTTGCAGCCTTCATTCTCACTGTCCTTACTTGTACATCTAGTATCTGCTTCAGCCCAAGGCTCTTTTAAAAGCAAAAGGTTAAGGTGGGCTCAACATCTAGATGTGCTACATGTGTGTGTTATGACAGAGCATGACTGGAGTCCAAGGGCTCTCAGACATCTCGTGTCACCCATGATCTTCTGTACTCCACCAGAGCACTGCATTTTCAGGGGTTTGCAGCTCTGTAGCTGCACACCTACATTCACGGTACGTTGCATAGCACAGCTTAAAATTCTGAGCAAACAAACTCCCTCTCATCCCACAGACATCTTTCAAAGTACAGCTCCCCAGAAATATGTGTGAGGAATTAAGCACCAGACCATTACCTCCCGGTATGCTCTCGAGAAGCAAAGGGCAGAAGAGGAGAAAAAGAGAACTTCATCACAGGGCCCATGGTTGTATGGATGGTGTGCACCCACAGATGGCACGTGCATGGGCAAAGATCTCCCGTACACTTCCAAAGGTGCAAGCAACACATAGACACTTGGGTTTGCTCATGCTTTCATTGCTGGAAGGCCTCTAACAAAGGACGACTTCTTCCCAACAGGGATGCCTCCTGTTCCCACATCTGCTCCTGCTTGCTACTTTTCTTATCCCTTCCACTTCTCACCTCCTTAGGACCTGAGCCCCAGCCATCAGGTCCTTCTCCATGCCAGGTGCCAGACATTACCTTTCAGGCACAGGGTCAGCAGTGGCAGGCAGCAGGCAGTGCAGCAACCTGGGAGCAGCAGCTGTGCTGCCACCAGCTGCAGAGATGAGCTGTGCTTGTGCCAAAGGTCCCCTGTGGAGCTCCATGCTTTACACACCTTCAGATGGCTGGGCATTAGAGCCAAAGTTAACCTTTCATTGTGAACTCTACTAAGCAGCCATTTAAAACAAAAATCCACCTACCTTAGTCTCCTTTTGTCGTCTCTTTGCATTGCCACCATCACTAGCGGGACTTAAAAATGGTTCAACACAAGTTGTTTCCTGTTGTTTCCATTGGGTCCTTCTCCATGCCAGGTGCCAGGCATTACCTTCCAGGCACCATTCTGGGTGGAGCAACATTCATCTCCACAAAATGTCCCCACTGACAAGTCTGAGGTTTGAAGGGGTTGGTTTTAATCATGTCTTGAGAGTGAGGGTAAGACAGGCTAAAGCAATCAGACACATAGACTTCTTGTTTAGCAGGTAGGGATAGACAGTCTGATTGTGGGCACTGAAGAAGGAAAGGTAGTGAGTGCATTTCAGAGGCAAACGATCTGGGTTTGCACTGGCAGCTCTTTATAGTCCAGCAATGGAAGGTCTAATTGAGGCTGTATAATTATGTCCTTACTAGATGAAATGAAATGTGCAGTCCCTCGGTAGATATCGTTGATGAAAAGCCAGCTGGGGAAAACGTTGAAATACACGGCAGGAGCAGTTTTATTTGTAATGGTTTTTAATATTTCATCTATATGTTTAGCTGGCTGAGCGGGTGGAAATAAATATTATGTTAGCAACAGTGTCATGGAATGAGGCTTTGCTTTTGATTAAAAAAATAAAGGGAAAACAATCATCACCATTTTATAGTTATAATTTGTTTCACATACATTTTTTCAATACTAAGATGTACTAAAATATTTAACTGGTAAATAAAAATGCCTTTAAACTTCTGAAGAGATCTTCAAAGCATCTGGACCAAGACTAAAGAATGTGGTTTTATGCTGTGCTAATTGTCTTGTAATACTTAAATGAGTCTATATAAAAAGACAGGTATGTACATATAGTTATACATGCAGTTATCTCTTTATCTATGCATCCCTTCCATATAGCAAAAATGTAAAAAAAAAATTTATCTCAAACCTTATTATGCATTGCTCTGCTTCTCTTTTATTGATATTAACAATATTTGCTTCCACATACAGTCTATTTTGATGATATTATTACCACACGGTGCAAATTGAAATCACACTCAGATACAAATTCCAATTCAGACACCAGTTCTAAATTCCCCCTCTGCAGAGCTGGCTAGAGTTCATGCTTGAAGAAACAGAAAGATAAAAGCTTTATTAATGCATTTTTTATTTTAATATATGGAATACATGTACCAAACTAGAGGCAAGATAATATAAACCTTTATATGATATCATATAATTTGATCTGTTAAATATCAGACATCAATAATGTTACTAATGTAACTAAATAAAGATAAAGTAAAAATCTGACATGTATCATGTCTATGTGCCTTGGTTTTGTTTTGAACCTATAAAATATGGGCAAGGATCAAGACTTTTCCACTGAAGTTTTTACCCAGTGGTTGTTTGGGTTTTTTTTTTGTAATGTGATTTGATGCTGCTGGTGGTTTTGGCATTAATACATTAAAAGTTAAATTTATGTCAGCACCAACAGATCAACTATCAGATGTTGCTATTAACATTGACATCAAAATCATTAAGAAATTGCCATTATGTAAATTAATTATCAGAATTGTATTGGCATGAATACATAATGGTATTACTCATGCAAATAATTAAAGAAAATGCACAGTGAAAAACGCATTAGAATAATGGCACAAAATGTCATTATTCTGGCTTCTTGACAACTAGATGCTATTAGTTTTCAGCACAGTGAACTTTAAGGTTATCAGAAAGGGAAAGGAAAGTCCAGCACAGGGCTCAAGGTGCTCTTACTTGTGCCTTTATTTATTCAGTATACTAGGTTATAGAAGTGAAAACTTAACTTTTTTAAACTTGTCAAAGAAAGCTTTCTACATCACTATGGCAGAGATTAAAAAAAAAGAAACAAAAACGAAAACGAAAACCAAAACCAAAAAAAAACCCAACACACACACAAAAAAACCCACACAAACCATACCAAAACAAAACAAAACAAAACAAAAAACCACCACCAACAAAACAAACGAATCCCACCAAACCATGAAAAACCAAGGCAGCAGAATGACTTCTAGTACATAAAGGTTGCTAGAATTCTAGGATTTTCCTGAGCACAGAAGAGTAATAATTAACCTGAAAGTATTTAGGTTATCTCCTTCCACCCCCTACCCAAAAGGTAATTATTACTGATGAGTGCTCAGGGAGAGAGAGCTGTGATTACAGTGCATGTGTGTGTTCTCTTAATTTAATGTGCAGTGGACTGAGTTAGCTTTTTCATCAACAGCAAAAGACTGTCCACTCTAATAGAACAAACATTACTAACGACTCAGTGGTGCGTGCCAGCTTACTCACCAGCTGGACACGTTTCTTTTAAATGTCTCTCTCCATTCCCTCCCAAGTCAATGGAAGAGGTCTCTCTCAGTCATTGTTTTGTACTTGATCCAGAAATGATATGATAGAAATAATGAAAAAAAAGGCAGTAATTTCTGGGCTTCTTGCCTTCTAGCTCCCATCTTTACTAGACTAAGGAAACAACACCACCACCCCAAAACAGAAGTTCACATTCTAAAAATAAAATTTGTTTTAAATAGTTACCATGGCATGGGGACAAAAAGCCTTATTTATCCTCCTATAGAAGACAACTCCTAATGACACTGGGAAGAAAAAGAGTCTTTCCAGGACAAAGTGGAGGGCTAGGAAACAGGACATCTATGCCCTGTTCTGGGCCCTCTTCTTTATCTACATAATTTCAGGCAAGTCACTTAAATGACTTGCTCTAAATTTTCCCTTGTTGCCAAAGTGAGAACAACAGTGGCAACACAAAGAGAGCAACACAAAGAGATGTGGCAAAGGACCCACAACTGAAAACCAAAAGCTGCTCCATAAATTAAAACTAGTCAAGCTACCTAAGCATGCACAAGCATCCTAGAAATTTCACAGAAAATCTGATTTGTTTGTGACTTAACATCCAAATTCAGCAGCTGCAGCTGCCAGCACAGACTCCTGCATGTCTGAGGAGTCACTTCTAAGTCTCTGGACCCTGCTTGTCTCTGCACTTTCTAGCCTTGACATAACAAATCTCAACTCAGAAACGCAACACAATGGTCAGGCAATCTACCCATCACCAGTATCAAAGGTTTGGTTGCTGTTTAGATCTCCTGGCAGTTCAGAGCTTATTCCCTCTGATTTCCTTTGGGCCATGGGAAGAGGCACAGAGGAAACTATTTTAGGGCAGTCAAAGTCTCTGGGAGCAATTTGGATTATAATTAATATCAGGGCAATGGCAAATGTAATTAAAAAAAAAAAAAAAAAAACAAACTTGAAAGCTGTTTCTGTTTTTCTTTAAACTTTATAAGTTGCCATGGGGACAGCTAACTTTTTAGGTGTGCTTTGACTTTTTATGGTGAAATACAGACATTTTACTTGAAACAGTTTGTTTAATGATGCCCTAAGCCTTTTACTTCTTTTTAACAATCCAAGCTTTGCTTCTAATCCATCAACAGATAGGTCAAACTTGTACTCATAATTTAAAGTTATGTTAATAAGATCTATGACATGACTTGGAACATTTTATTGATAATATGTAATGTATTATAAGTATCATGAGCTTGCAGAGCTGCTGTCACTCAGGGATTTTGCGCACAAGGTATTACATCTCAAAAGCATGCTGCTGCAGTGAAAAAAGGACTTCAAATAAATAGGCTGGCACAATTCTGTGTTCAAAGGGACAGTCTATAAATTCACAAACAAGATTTACTGTGTAATTCAAGCCTGAATCAACACAGGACTTACACTGTGTAACTGAGAAGGGATACACCACATGGCAGGGTGTTTATAGCGTGGGCAATGTTGTAATGCAGAGGTTGTTTTGCAGGCACATCTTTTCATTTTCTAATTACACTGATTGCCACCTCCCATTTACAATCACATGCCCACACTGAGTTTAACTGCAGTAATTGCTACATGATAAATTTAGGTAAGGAAAATATTGAGTGTCTATTTAGTGCGTTATAATGTAATTTAGCAGCTGGGGAATAAAAGATGGTAACAACAGCATCATGTGACTTGATCAGTTCTCCATGCAACATGGTAAAGCAGTGTCTGTACTACATCTAGACCTCTGACCATCTGGATTAGAAGGAACACCTGTAAATGCACTGGCTAACTTGTTGTTCATAGCTACATTTACTTGTGTGAGTTTACCATGTTCTGCAGATGATAGTTTTTGCTGCCCTGCTGTTTGCTGCTGGTAGGAAACTCATTTCCTGGGAAAGGGCAGACGGTACATTCCTTACAGAGGAACAAAACCATGAAGTGATGGTCCTTGTGACATCATCTGAAGTTATAATTCACTCAAGCAGTTGTTTCTTCTCCACCCAAAAGTTTAGCAATGCAATCTACTAACAATCAGCTTGCTTTTTCTCCTACTAAAAAAAAAAACAAAAAGTTGTTAAAATTACAAACAATACAGGTTATCCTTACCCAGTTAATTACAATTTTGCAGGGGTTAGGATCCCATGTAAGTTAGTGTCAACTGGGAAAACACATCTCCCTCCAAAGAGTTAATCCATGTCTGTGTTATGGCACCAGCACATGTTGTTGTTACATGATCAGCAGAAGTCCTGGCTCAAGTCACCCACTCTTAGAGCTGTCCCTGACTTTCAGAGGTCAAGATCATGTTACCACTCATCTTCTAGATGAGCAAAGGAAATGTTCTCTCCGGCTACTTTCATCTCTGCCTCCAGAGCTGTTGCTTGACAGGGAAGGGTGTATTGAGGATGTGATCTGCTAACCAAAGATACAGCCAAATCAAATGTTACACCCTGCAAGCTGGAGTTTCAACTCATCAGTTCTGTTTAAAATCAGAACAGAAACATGCAGCCCAGTGTTTAGACAGGTGGAAGAAAAAGATGCATAGTGTGTCTGTCCTACAGAAAAATTTTCTGCTGTTTTAGCTGGTTTAACTGAGAGATTTCTGGCTGGGTTGCTTTGGAGAGAATACTGCACTTGCCTTTCTAAGAGGCAATGTTATAAATTATCACTTGCTTCTAACCGAAAAGGAGGGATTATGGACAAGTGCTTAGAATGGTGTGTTAGGAACTGCAACTCCTCAGCCCTGCTGCCTGCTCAGCTCTGCATCTTAAGCAAAGATCTTTAAAGATTTGCATCTATGGGCAAATAACTTTAACCCTTCCACACCCCAGACTACAAACCTGTGAAGCAGTCACTCCCACATGAGTGCTGATTTTAAATACTTATTTCTGAAGAGCTTTTAGATTCGCAGGCACACTTTACATAAAAACAGCAGATATCTTCTAGCGAGATTCATGGGCTGTG
>NW_008584806.1:16276-44136 GCF_000691845.1 Merops nubicus | reverse complement strand
AAAGAGCAAATGCTGAAGAGACAGCAAAGATAATATCTATAGCCTGACCATGCTGGGGTCTCCTACAATTACAGTTTGTTCTTTCAATTAACCTCTCCAAATACACAGAAGGTGTCATGCATCCTCACAGCTGTTCCTGTGCTCATGCTCTCCCAAAACAACCACTGATCTCAGTGAACGTCTGGCTGCCTCAGAGTGACCCAGACAGGTCCTTGGCAAGGTCCAAAGCCCTTATGATCTCTCCCCAGGCACCCATACTTGCTGCTCCTTGTGAAATGGAGATGCTAGCAGCCCGTGAACTGTTAGAAGTGGCTGCTGGGACCTGTAGCTCCTTGGGACTCTCACTTCTTTAGTGTGAATATTTTTTTGTATCCCAAACTACTTGTTCTCCTCAGTTCATATTGCACGAGTGCTACCCTATACTGCATTCAAGCAGCTTTTGAAAAAGTGAACCAAAAGTGATGAGACTGGCTGTGCTGCAGAGCAGGCAGGGCAGAGCCCTCCGGCCCCTCACATCTCCCCCTTGTACTGCAGCGTGCAAGTGGGTATCAGGGTCTCTAGAATGGTGTCTTCACACCAAAGCTACAGTGTTTACCTCATCCTTTGTCTCAGCCCTCCTCCACATGGTTCCAATGCAGGAGCAACAACCTCCATGTGAATCCATCTGTGTGTGCTGGAGGGATGGGATGGGATGGGATGGGATGGGATGGGATGGGATGGGATGGGATGGGATGGGATGGGCAGCAGGGTGCCCAGGCAGCAAAGGTCTCCTCATTTTAGACAGAAGGATCCTGATTTACACAATCAGAGAAAAAAGCATAATCAACCCTGCTCTGATTAATTGCAGTGGAAATGGTAAGGCGGGATCAATGCAGCAGATAAAAGAGCTTAAAACTAAACATAACCTGCAGGAGGGGAAGAGAGGCTGAGCCTTTGAAAACACTTTTCTGAAATGCAACAGAAATCTAGGGAAATTTTTCCTCTCCTCTGGCTGCTCCTCCAGCCTGTGCAGTGAAATGGGAGTTCCTGCCCTCCCTCTATGAATAAAAGTGTTGCTCGCCTCCCTGGGACGAACAGTTGGGACCATGTTGCTATCACCTCCCTGCTCTCCTTCACTGCTTTAAAATTAGCATCGCCGTGATCAGGCGGCAGCGGAAGAAATGCTCACCCACTGCTTTCCACAGCACTGGGAGCTGATCCCTAAAGCAGCACCTGCCTCCAGGAGCTGGGGAATTGGCAACACCCCGTATCTCCAGCACGCTGGGGCCAGGGCTTGCCGTGCGAGCAGAAGGCTCTTACCCACCTGGAGAGCTCCCACCACTGCTGGCACCACGGCACGTCTGCCTGGGCTGGCGCTGGCGCTCGGTGTGAAGCAGTCAGGAAGGCAGAAGTGACTCCACAGACATAAATAGCAGAGCCAGTCTTGAGCTGAGGAAGATGACTCAATGAGATATTTTGGTCGCATTTTTACGAAGGCAGCAAGGCTCTCCAGAGAAGGTATTTTTAGTGGGTTTAGACCCATGATACTCATCAGTAGGCACAGAAACTGCCAGTACAGGGAACCTGTAGAGTAAAACCACCCTGAGGGTGTATCCAGACAAGATGGTAAGTGCAAGGCAGAGAAGAGCTTCTTGTAAATTCGGAGCTCCAGTAACTTCCTGGAACAAATTTCACAGAGTCCTCAGCAACATGAAATGTTCATTCAGCCCTTCCTGGCTCATCTTGATAAATGCTTCCTTTCTGGTTTAACAGCAAACTGAAATTGATTAAGCCAGCATCGATATTGTCTTACAAGGTACAGAGAAGCTTAATTCATTTGGGATAAATCCCAAGAAAGAGCAACACTCATGCACACAAACACACACGCTATTTAAAGTAGGTTCATCTGGGATGCATAAAGCCTGAAAAATGTTCATTAGGACTGGAAAAGGAAACACTATTCATCAGCTCTAGGCTTCTTATTACTCAGTGGAAGAAAACTTCAGTCAGGTAATTTTTTAAACACACATAAACCTCCAAAATTCTTCTTGGACGAGTTAGCCAGCTAACTTGCCATAAATACGAGGAGGGTGAGGAAAAAAAAGGCAAATGAAAGGGGTTGGGGGTTGGATTATTATTTTTTTCTTAATTTGCATTCAACAGGAGAAAGATTTATGCATGAGATGCAAATTGCTACGTGTTATTTACACATCTGAAGAAAAACAAATCTTGAATGTAAATGCTTAGAGGGCATGTTTTTAAATATGAAAGTGGTAACATTATTATAATGTTTATAACTCCCACACTGTTAAAAAGAGATTAAATTGGGGAAAAATGAGCCCTTTTATTTAAATTATAGAGTCCTCACCAAATATTAGGGCAGAAATCAAACACAAACATCTGTGTGTTTCCATTCTTAAGAGTCTTTTAAAACAGTTTGTACACCTTGCAATTGGTCCTGTCCAGAACATCCCAGAGGGTTTGCAACTGCAGAGGGCAACGGCCTGTTACAGTATTCCTGTTGCCACCACGAAATACTACATATGTCTTCAGAATTTAGAAAAACAAATCCACTCCTTAAGCAGTCCAGTTTGGGTGGTGGGATATATAAAACTTGCAGGTGACCACTCCTGAGAACAGGGTGAACAGCCTTGAAACCTTCAATGAAAGAGCAAACAAAGCTAAAAGACCAGGAAGATATAATAAGAATAAAAAAAAAATAAAAAATAAAATAAAAAAAAAGTGATGAGAGCAACTGATGGCATGTAGAAGATCTAGTATTGCATAGTTGATCCATATCTACTAAACTGTGCATTTTTCAGTTCTCTTTGACAAATGTAAAGGATCTCTATCATACTAGCACTCCTCAGTCTTTCATATATTCACTTTGGAGGGGACGAGCTGTTATTTCTGGTTTTACCAAGAGAAAATCCAGGTAATAAGATCTGGGTTATCAAACTCATTTACATGCTTGACTCCTGTCAGCTTCTAAAAACCTTTGATTATCTGCACTGCAGACTCATTAAAAAACAAAGAGATTTAGGTGTCTTCACGTCCTTGCCACTTTTGAAAAACCAATTCACAATGCTGCCAACCCGAGGGGCTCAAAAGTCAAAAGACTAGACTCCATGAGCTGAAAAGTAATAGAATCACCATTTGAGCTTGCTTTTTGACATTGTGAGAGCTGGCTGGGGGTTGCTGTTTTCCTTCAGCTGCCCTATGTGAGATGGACCTTAAAGTGATTTTTCTTTCCTTACAGCACATCTCCCTAGTGGGAATCCTAGAGTGAGACCTGAGCACACCAAAAACACTATTCTTGTAGCAGAGGGCAGTGCATGCTTGTGGCAAATAGTCTCAGTGCTGATGGCACTGCAGCTCCACAGTATGAGGGAGTCCAGGCTGTGTCTGGCAGGAGAAGGAGCAATGGAAGCACAGGTTTCAGAATCAGAATCAAAACTTTCACAAAGAACACCAAAAATTTGGCAGAGGTCTTAGAGAGGGCGTTTCCTACTGATTCAATCAGGTCAGGAATTTTGAGTCTGATTAAGAGTAGTCAAAATGAAAGAAAACCCAACCATCAGTCATGACTACTCACTTTTTGAATGTCAGTTCATAAACACACTAGAAACAAATGAGAAGGCATCTGCTTTTGCAGCCGAAGACTTGGAGCAGGTTTTCGTGGTTGTGGGTTTTGTGGCTAGCCACATGGCTATATTCACATCAGGTTTTTGTCAATCTTTTAATATTTATGTCCAGATGCCACTGTAAACTTCCAGATGTTTTTGCACAGACATCAAAAATGTTTGCATAGCAATTACCAAAAGAAAGTTTGAGACAATTTTCAAAGAGCTGAGAATGATAAAAGACAAAACGGCTTTTGTTTCTGGAAGATTTAATATTTTTTTTTTCCCCTTTATATTTTGTTTTTCCATTTCTTTGTATACCATTTGTTAGCTTACTAACTAGAAGTGGAACACAGTCCATCTACTCTGAGTGTCCTATTTAGGTGTTGCCTCAGAAAATTTTATCTTTCTAATGGCCAATGATTCCTATGTATTCTAGCAAGCACAAGTAGATACTTTGGCAGGTCTCCAGAGGGTAGTCTATCCATATAACCTAATCAAACCTTCAGTCTCCACTGACCATATAGAACTCTAGATATTCCTGAGGTTTAAGCCACAAATATTCCTCTAACACAGAGAAGAGACTGAAAGAGTAGAAACTACTATGTACCTGTTGCCCTTGGGATCAGCCCTGAAGCAGTGGGGTTCTGCCTTCCTATGCGGTGCTGCAGCAGAGTCCCTCAGGAAGATTCACACACATCCTTGGGGATGGAGGTAGAGATGAACTGTCTGTCCATCTCTGCTTCCACTGCACCACAGCTCTAGCTCAGAGAAAAGAGTCCGTTGCACCAGGACAGCTGCTTCCGAGCACGGATACACAACTGAAACTGAGCCATCAGAGCACATTCGGGCTAATTAGGAAATTATCTTTTGATAGCTTTTGAGTGCCTGCAGGGAAAGAACTCCTGGGAAGACAGTGAGCTGGACTGCAGACAGAGCTTCTAGGTGAGATGGAGCCAGTCTCAGTGGGAGTTAGGTGGACTCAAACCCTTTGCAAGTTATCTGTGCTCTGGCAATTACAAAACAACTTCATGTTTCCCTGTGTTTCTGTATTATATTAGGAAAAAAACACCCAAAAGCAACCATAATCCCAATGCCAAGTGTGGAAAAAAAGAAACAAAACATTTCTTAATGTTGATAATTCCATCACATGCTCAAAAAAAAGCTGTGTTGGGCAAGAGTGAGAAGATGACAGAGTTGATTTCTTTAGCACCAATGCTCAAAGTGACAGTCTGGCTGCCAAGTCCAGTTGTTTCTGGGGATGAAAACAGGCAGTTTTGTTCTTTGTTCACTCTGTTTGCTGCAATACATATTCTGGTACCACAAATAATCGACAAGAGTTTTGCCAGTGACTTCAACGTGGCCAGGATTTTCTTTGGCTAGGAGTAGGTGGCTGGGCCAGCAGCAGCAGCTTCAGCTGGCCACACTACTCTTGTGAACTGGAGTGTCCCTGTGTTTGCCCATAGAACTCTCTAGAGACAGAGGTGGGTGGCAAACTTGACTGCATGAGTTATATTTGTATTAGTCAGCTACAAGTGGAATTACACTGTAATGTACTTAGGGAAGGAATTTTCTCTGAGAAACAAATATTAAAGTGTGAGACCACTTGTCCATATTTTCTGTTAATTGACTGAGGCTTGGAAGCATATATCTACATCCCAGACAGCAGTGAGAAGTAGTGATAGCCAACTGCTTTAGACTGGCTTAGATACCAGAAGAAATACATCCTCAGCAGTGTTATTTCAAACTACCACTGAGTTAAAACTAGCTCAGGTGTCTCCCTCAGTTACCCTGTAACTTGCAGTATATTCTGACGCTATGATACAAAGAGAAATTGCAAGGAGGGAACAGCTGAGAGAATAAAAAATAAATTTAAAATTATCTTTCAGAAAAATATATCAGAAGTTGCTAGGGAAATTATTTCCTAGGCATATCTTTCCTAGTCTCAGCTAAACTCTTTAGCATAAAAGAAGTACATAAACAGGAAAAAGAAAAAATTCATCTGATTAGCAACATGAAATCCATGCAGCCATTATTCAGCACTGTTACTGTCAATGTCTTCTTGAGTCCATAAAACCAAACAAAAAGACCTCCAAATGCAATCTGCAGCCTTTAAAAGGGAAAACAGAACTAAACAACATCTGGAAACTGTGAGTTAGGTGTTTAGCTGCTAAGAATCACTGTATTTTCCTTGTCTTCAATGGAGCCACACTCACATACATCATCTCAGGAAAAAGCTGTACTGAGTTGCACCAGTTGTTGTATCCACAGGAATAAAGGAAGCTCCTCAGACCAGATCACAAGCTCTCCTGGAAGCTCAGGCAAATCAGCTGTCTTGCCTGTATGATCTAGCCCCAAATTTATGGGCTGCACCTTAAAAATAACCACTAGAATCTATATTTAGCGTAGCCACTGCCAGCACTGACCATGTAACTCCAATTTATAATTCTCAGCAGCATAGCCACATAATTATGCTGTTCACCTTATGTTGTTTGGCATTTGCTGATGATTAGTCCACAGTCAGGACGACATTTCCTTCCCATTATTATCTTTCTTTTCCTGGATCGGAGCAAGGTGTGTTTTTGTCTCTTGTTTATCACAACTGGCTTTTTATCTTCTCTTGAAACATCAAACTTTGATCACTGTCAGGGATTGATTAAAGAGCAAGATGGACTTTTGATGTCCTCTGGGAAGGCAATTCTTATGATTCTTTTTCAATGGTGACATCTCTTTGCATCCTGCGTTAACGGCCTATTTCATCACACAGTAGTGGCCTAGAGACATGGTCCTGGAAATCTTTATTTGTCATCTAGGAAGCAAAACAAAACTTTACCTAGTTATATATGACTACTCTGCCTGCTTTGGTCTTGTCCAATGCTCCCAACTTGTCATAGCAAGCAGTGTTTGACAGAGGTTCAAAAAGAAGGGTGTGTGCACACGCAGGAAGCCTACCAAATCATGGGAAAGGTTAATTTAGTAATGTTCTCTTCCTGGTTTATAGTGTTTCTGATAATGAACAGCTTTTAACAATGAAAAATAAGTTGCACTATAACATCAATAACTGCAGGATTAAAGAGACTGAAGCTCCTTTAATGAAAGCACACCAAGGAGGTATGGGCTCATCTGTAGTTGTGCATAAGGATTACCTCAATTCTTCCTCCCCTTTGACTTTGCCACTTCTAATCGAGCGGGTGGTGATAAAAGAGGCTGAGGTGTACATGGTCTGGTATGATAAAGCTGCCTGGAGAGTCACATGAAAGAGAGCAACCACATCTCTGTGCTGCAGCTGAGAATCTAGGCTCATTTGATCAGGAAACTATCCCAGCTGTAACACACCATTGTGCTGTGACCCTGAGAAGTCACTCAGCTGTGTCTAGCATTTGGGGTCATGGCAGAGGAGAGAGACCACAGTGCAGGCCTGTGCAAATGCCTGAGGTACAGCCCTGGGTACAGTGGGTTGAGAGGAAAGGGACTGCACAGCCAAACCTGTGTGGTTTGTCTTTTATGTTCTTACAGGTGCAAAAAGGCATTTAAAAACTTTCAAACAGAATATAAAGGAAAAAAGCATAAAAAAATAACTTTAATTGCAAATAGTGGCATAAAACCTGTGGCATTCAGTCAGCTTTATTCTACCAGGTAGTAACTTAACTGGCTGTTTTTAAAAACTATTGCCTTGCCCTGTTAGACTCAATACCTGCCACATGATTAATGTGCTGGTGTCTTATTAACTGCTGTGTTAGAGGAGCTGCCGCAATCACCACCACCCCCCTTTTCTCACCCTTTTAGTAAAAACCTCATTGAAATCCTGCTGCTCTGACTGGAGGGTAGTGCACCTTCCAACAAAACATCATAAAGAGCAAAGAATTACCGTTTCCCAGTAATCCAGCCCATAAATCATATTTTGTTCCAAGGATGGTGAGGGACTTGGCTCGTGCTCCCTGCGTTTGCATTCACAAGACAGGCTATGTCTTCAGAAAGAAAAAGGGGGAAAAAAAGGAAAAAAAGATCAGGAATGGCTAAATTGTTCCAGCGTCTGATTGATCTTATCTGGACCTCCCTTGCTGCAACAATAATTCAAGACTGTCTTAAATTGCTGCCTTATCTGATTGGTGGTCTTACCAGCTGCTATTTTATCAGGGCCCAGCTGGATGAGGAAAGCAGGACATGGCACGACCTTAGCATCTCAGTGCCTGACCTCAATATCTAATCAGTCAGATGTCTTGCTGAGGCTGCCTCAGGATGCTGTGCGTGTCCCCTCTGGCGCCGAGTCATTCCAAAGACGTTTGCTTCACGCTGCTGTTAGCCCACCAACACACAAGCACAGAGCACATCCTGGCTGTCACCGCCCTGCCTGCCAGCGCTGCAGCACCTGAGGTTTAAGGTGCTTTTCTGTAAAGCTTCAACAGCCTTTCTCCTGAAAACCTTGGGTTGCAGGACTGACACCTAGCCAGCAACATTTCAGCATCCTCCTTGTGTTGCACGCAAGGCAAGGCCTCCAAACTTATTTCATTGGTTTTATGCAATCTATGTAGTATACATCTGTCAGTACAATGCATTTTACATTTGTAGAGCCTCACATCATAGGTAGTGCCTCATAGCCTGTACTAGGAAGAACATGGGTTTTGCTGCTTCAGACTGGAAATTGGAGGGCAAGGGGTTTATGCCAGCTCTAATGGCAATTAGCTGGGTGATTGAGGAAAATTGTTCTACCTCGCTGCATTCAGATACAGACAGAGGATTACACTTGCTAGACTTCCATCACAGCAGGGTTATAGGGGATGTCTCTTAGCCCCAGGGCTTTCCCTTGGTGCTGAAGAGGAGAAATTCTCCTTCCAATTTATTGGAGGGGCCTTGAACACCACCTGTGATCCTCTTCTCAAGGCAACAGTAAGCCGATCAACATCCTGACCTTCACTTGCCCTACTCTTCTTTTCTCTTTCATGTTGGGACTGAAGGACATTCTTCACCACCCCAGCACTCTCCTGCAGGAAGATACACCATTTTGAGCAGGTCCCTGCAACACTGCTGTCCCCTCCTCTCCTATCTGCTTGATCTTCCACAGTGGTGGATGTTGCTTGAGGAAGTCCCTCTTGAAACAGCGGAGTCATTGCCATATCTCTGTGCTGCCCCGTTCAACAAGAATGGTACAAACACCATGCTGAGGGAGAAGCCTGCATTTGAACCACCTGAGATGTCAGTAGACCAGCAAGCAAAAAGGCTGCAAGAAGTGAAACCTGAAGCACAGAGAAATTAACCATCCAAGGAAGATCAGAATGCTCTCGCATGCCATTTTAGAGAAAAAAAAATAAAAGTTTTTCTCTTTCAAGATTATGGCTTTTGATTCCTTTATATACATACGTTTATTATACAGAATTTTTAAAAGGGTGAAATTAGAATCAAAGATTCTGATTCTGTAAAGGCTTTGGTATGACCCTACTCTGTTTTCGCCATCCCCCCCCCGAAATTACTATGGATTTGTTTGTTTGTTCCCATTTAACAGAAAAATCCTCTGCAACTGCAGAATTTCTCATAAAACAGCAGATTATTTCCCAGCCAGGTCCCATCCATCACCTCTGGTGCATGCAGTGACTGCTAACAGGGGTCGTGGACATGCTCTTTGCACACTGCAACCAGGCATAAACCCTGGTGTTTCTGCACAAGAAGTATGAGAAAAAGGTGGAAATTTAATGTTGAAAGAAGTCTCTCACAAGCTCTCACTCTGGGGGTGAATTCCACTGGGCAGTAAGTAGGGATTGTAGCAGGACAGCCCCCAGCATGGCAGTTGTCAGACAAAAGGATGGACCGGTGCATTCTTTGGCCAGATCTTGGTTTGCTATTCCAAAGTGCCAAAACATCAAATTGCATGATGTCTGTGACAACTCTAGTATTAAAAAAGCTCAGAGACCTACATAAATCTTAAGTTTTAGACCTTGCAGGAGTTGCAAATTTTATTTTCAGTGATGATACATTTCCCCCACCCCACCTTTACATAACAATAGCAATAGGACAAAGAAGAAAATGAAGAAGAATTTCCTATGTATTTTTCTTCTGTTTGGGCTTTGTTTCCTCTTACTAAACTGTGGCTGAGCAGAGTCTTAGGGTTGCAAGAGAATAGTCATGGTCATGCAAGAGCATCATCACTGTATTTATTTATTTTGACAAATAAAGAATATTTAACAGGTTTGGAGCCTGGTTGTTTACAAAAAGGCGTGGAGTGTGGCAACACTTGTGGCTTGCATAGCAAACATATTGAGAAGGGCTGCCCACTGCCCACCAACTGCACACAGAGCACACCCCTGGCCAGCATTCCTGAGGACATTGCAGCAAATTCCTGTCTAAATAAAGCCACAGAAGAACAGATAAGCAATTCCACCTCAACACACACAGATGCATACACACAAAAATGTCCCCTTATCAGGACCTAGATAATAAACCTGAGAATGCAGCCAAGCGCATCTCAGTTGATTGACAATACATAACAGATTACCTTAGTGTATTCTTTGGGAGAAGCAGAACATACAATTAAATAAAACTCATTATTAAAAGCAGTCCCCACCCCTCCCCCTGAAAATAGATGTCAAACTCTGACTAGGCAAATGTGGTATTTCAGGTGGAAAATTGAATGGACTTAATAGAAGTAATATGAACAGTTGGTCCTGGAAGAGCTTATAAACTGTAAATATTGCTCACTGCCGATCTTAACACAATGATGAATGTATCAAAATATTAGTATCAAAAGACTGCTGAAATATATTTACAAAGTTGTGGAAATTGTGAAAGGAGATAGATGTCCTTCCCATGGCTTTATATTAATCTCTGTGTATTGGCTGATAGGAGGGGTCACAAGCACTATAATTAGATTTTGGAAATGTATATAGGGAGGAGGAAATGGAATAATTAAGGTAAGCTATCAGATGCCTGTCCTCATCCTTTTTAAACAAGCCAGAAATATACCCTGCACTCGTTCAGCATGCAACCTTCAAGGGGAAAGGTGTCAGACAGTGTAATTGGTAGAACTTGAATGCTGCTATACTGGTGTCCCTTTTTTAAGGAAACCTATTTTCCACACCAAAATTGATCCGGTGAGGTTGTTATCTCATAATGCACACCTAGAGAGGTACTGCGAGGCCCGAGGGTAGGGAATATCAGGGCACTTCACAGCCTCATCCGTGCAGCCGGCAACCCTGCACCCTTGCCTGGGGAACTCACTGCTGTGGCACAGGCTACATGTTAAAATATATGTATATGCATGTGGAGAGCTTGGGTTTTGCTGTAAAATGCATGGGCGAGGCAGTGAAAATGTGCTAACAGTACGGCACGTGGCAAAGTCTGACAGCCGAACTGGTGAGCATTTGCATCTCCTTCTGGGGGTGCTGGTAGGTGGGAAAAAGCCTCTACCCTCCCACTCACATGGCACCTCTGAAGGTCATGCTGGCTTCTGCTTAATTCTCTTACCCTCCTTAAACAACAGAGAAGAGCCAGGGAACCTCAAAAACACACACAAAAAAGTATTTTTGGTGTGGAAAATTATTTGACATTATTCTTAAATATTTAAAGGACACTCTCTGCAGGTTTGGAAATCCAGTGAATAATTTAATACTGTTTGACAGAACCTCTTTGGGTCAATTATTCAGTAAGTGGATTAATACATTCTGACTAAAGCAAAGCACATTGCATTTTAGTGGGCATATCTCATTACATCACATATTCCATGTCACATTGCATTGCAGAGGATGCCAGCATAATCAAACCGAGCAACTTGACTTAGACAATGCAATCAGAATAATTTCCAAATATTTTTCAAAACCTTCCTGTTCCTGACTGTTTCTCTACCTGATCTGTCTATATTTATCTGTTTAAAAAGGAAAATAACACAGCAAGAGATCTGATCAAACTATTTTTAAAAAATCTAGTTGGAGAGTCCCAGCAACTCTTGACCTCATTATAACCTTAAGCATCTTATCTGTACCAAACACTTTAATTTTAGAATAGAATCTTTAAAGCCCCAGGGGAAGACAGAGCATCTCTTGATGCTTGACAGCAATTCTCTAACACTGACATGGTCCAAAAAAGATATTCTTATCAAATCCTTCTGAGGAAAGCAGCTGTAATATAGGATCTCAAGGGCAACGGAGATACAACACAGGTTAAAATAAAGAAGCATCCTTGGGATTTCAAGAGATATGTAGAAGGTTTCAGAGCCAGCAGCTGTCTCACACCAAAAAGGGGTTTACAGAAAAAAAAAAGTGGAATTGAGGTTCCTGTTATGTTTCACATCACCAACAGACTCACCTCCCTCTCCTGTCCTTCTACTTTTCATTCGTCCCCAACACGTGGGGAAGAAATGTTGCTGCGAAGAAACAGGTGGGACTTTCTTTCCAAAATCCTGTAATGCAAGGTGGGGAGGATGGTCATTTGAGTAAGGTTAATTAAAAACTGGAATTTCTATTCTGTGGGGAATTTTCAGACTCTTCAGCTTTCCTTCCAGTGGAATGAGGATAAAGAGCAAATAATCTCATAAGTTCACAGTGAAAAAAAAATATTCTAAAAGCAATTCTATGTTTATGCATTTTTTATAATTGTAGTATGAATATTGCAACACAGCATAAAACCCAAAACCACGCTGTGGAGGACAAATACTCAATTTCATGGGAGTGATTGGAGTCTGACATGATATTTACTTCATTAAGGTGAGATATAGCTGCAAAAAGTTTCCGTTTCCTGCAGTCAGCATTCTCTGACCAAATTCCTTTAACAGCTCAAAATTATAAAGACAGATATGCAAAAATGCATCTGAAGTTATAAGTAAAATCAGAAAAAATATAATTAATAAAAGGCACCTGTTCCTTTGCCTGCTAAGGCCTTTCTTATAGTGTGCAAATGAAATGAAGAGTTTCACCCTTCTATACCTGTGGCAAGCCAGAAGACACTCTCCCTCTCATCTGCATTCACCAAAATTCTCCACACAGCACAGCCAGGATAGCACCTGGTTTTGTGCAGCAGCTGCTTTAGTAGAGCAAAAAGCATATCTAGGAAAAAGAAAAAATGTTTTCTTCTGAACATTTCCTAAGGGTGACAAGAATTTTTCTTACTGTGTGCCTGAATGAGAGCAGTGAGGGGGTCAGGATAAAGACCCAGAGAAGCTTGTAAGATTAGGTGCAAAGAGTCCCTAGAGGTTTAGTTCAGATCAGTACTGTTTCTATGCCCACGTGTGTCTTTTCCAGACTATCTGAAAAATTTCCCCTCCAGAGCCATATGGAAACCTGTTTTAAGGTCTCCATCACAAGGCCAGCAGTCCTTCCTGCAGTCCCACTGCCCAGAACTGCTAAGGCCACAAGTGCATTTGTCTTCTCATACTTTTCAGGACCAGAGAAAGGAGAATCAACAGTAACTACCAAGAAAAACAAAACCAAAAAACTATCAACAAACTGTGAAGCCCAAACAAGCTGCAATGCAGATATGGATAAGCTCTTAGTCTAGTCAAGTTTTCTTAGCCATTTTTTTGTGTTTTGTGTTATGGATCCCAGTACAGGCTATGGTGATTCTTTATGCTGGTCACTTTAGACCTTGAAAGTGGTTTTCCCCATTCTATCACCTGGAAAATGAAGGCAAAGGGAAAGTCCTTGACCTGGACTGGATGCAGTATGCCAGGTGGGCCCTTTACTCCACTCTCTTGAGGCCCCACCTGAAGTGCTCTGCCTAGTTCTGGAGCCCCCATTACAAGAAAGATATGGAAATGCTGGAACATGTCCAGAGAAGGGCCACAAGGATGATCCAAGGGCTGGAACAGCTGCCCTATGAAGACAGACTGAGAGAGTTGGGGCTGTTCAGTCTGGAGAAGAGAAGGCTCTGAGAGGGCCTTATTGTGGCCTGCCAGTACCTTAAGGGCCTACAGGAAAGCTGGTAAGGGACTTCTTAGGATGTCAGGTAGTTGATAGGACTAGGGGTAATGAGGCAAAACTAGAAGTAGGTAGATACAGATTAGATGTTAGGAAGAAGTTCTTCACCATGAGAGTGGTGAGACACTGGAATGGGTTGCCCAGGGAGGTGGTGGAAACCCCATCCCTGGCATTTTTTAAGGCCAGGCTGGATGGAGCTCTGAGCAACCTGATCTAGTGGGATGTGTCCCTGCCTGTGGCAGGGGGGTTGGAACTAGATGATCTTTCAGGTCCCTTCCAACCCTGACAATTCTATGATTCTATGACCTAAGAGCTTAATGATTAATGGCATGAACGTCCACAGAGCTAGCAGTTGTATCTGTTAGCAATGTTTGAGCTTGGAGTAGCTAACATGGAGCCCAAAGATTTGCACTGGCACATCACAGTGCTTCCACAAACAAAATTCCATGTCCCAGACCCCCTGAAGAGCTCCTTTGCAACAAGGTAAGAAGTAGCAAACATTTATGAAAAGGTACAGTCAGAGTTCCCCTTTAAACCGCTCAGTAATAAAAATTAATATTGAAAACCCCATAACCACCTAAAAATGCATAACATCAAGGCCTCTTATCCTTGACTTTTATGCAAATAACTTTACTCTGAGTCTGCCTCATTAAGACTAGCTGAAAAATTCAGATTCTCAAGTGTTTGGAGGGTTAAGGACTGAATAAACATAGCACAGAGCTCACAGATCCTCCTTACATTTTAAAAACATGTATTTCCAAAGAGAAGTCTTTAAAATATTTCTTGTAACAATAGTTCAATAGGCTGACATGAGAAAACACATGCTACCAAGCACCTCCAGCACACAGAGTTTCACCTCAGCCCCAGTGGAGGGACACAGGCTGGGTGAGAGGCTGTGAATGGGCACCTCAGGAACCCAACGTCCTTCTGACGGGACTGGGGTACCATCCTGGGGCATTTTTAGCAGGGCAGAAAAGAGTCATTGCTAGCTGAAGCAAAAGAAAGCCCCCCCCAAAAATGGGCCTGGGCTCTGCCCCAAAGGGAATGCTTTGACATGGAAAAGAAGGAAAAATGTTGCCAAGAAGGCAAAAAAGCAGTATGCAGAAATTTGGGCGGGGGGTTGAAAACCTCACAGGTAATGATTTTAGAAACACAGTCTCCTGCCATCTCACACATGCAGTGGTGTCCTGTTGCAAGGACAAGAGAAGCAGAGGGAGAAAGAAAGATCAGAATCAAAAATGAAAGTTAGATGCCCACCTCAAGCTGTGCCAAGTGCCTGCCTTGGCTGATAGCATTAGTTTTAAATATATGCTTTTTAGGATTTATTACCACCAAAGTATCTGAATGTCTGGGCAGGAAGGCACAAAGATGAGCTCAACTGTTTGCATTTCAGTGATGCAGGGAGAGTCAGCAGTCACTATGTCCAACCTTCTGAACAGTACTTGGAAACTTCCTCCCCAGTTACATGTGCTTTGTTCTTTCATCTTCTATTTCAGCTACAGAACATCAGTTAGAAAGCTATCCAGTCCTGTCAAAGGATATATCACTTCCACAGAAAATAAGTAAGGATCTCTTTTTCCTTTTATGTATCTCATTTTTCAATCAGGAAACTGTCCCACTTAAAAAAGTGAATATATTCTGTATTCTTGATTCAGGAAAGTATTTGAGTGCTTTCTCAAGTAAAGGGTGGATTTGAAACACACATTAAGGGGCTATTCACAAACAGAGATGTCATTTCTGAATAAGATGACATGGAGACCAGACTTTTGTGTGGATGAGGTTTAACCCAGTGCAAACTGCTGAGATCAGGGGAATCACTTCCATTTTTCACTGGTGCCCAAGCAGAATTAGGGCTCCAGGGCTTACTGAAAACAAAGCAAGCACTGCTCTATTTGAAAGTAAAGTTACACATGGAAAACACTTAGAAAGAAACATTCCAATAAAAAAAATAACTAGGAAAGATCAAAGAAACAGTAATGGTTTAAGTGGCACCTGTAACTTTATCTCATCCTTTAGTTACAGGGGAAGGAGGGTTCCATGAACAAGGACATGCTCCTAGAGGGAGGAAATGTGGCATTTGGCAGGTGCAAGAAGTCAGCAAATTAAGGAATATGTAGAATAGAAGAACCATCTACTTCCTTACAAAATTGTCAAGGTTCAGTCTGTAGAAGATCTGAAATAGACACTTAAGATATAAGTAAAATATGCAAATGTTGGTGGTTTGTTTTTTTTTTTTTCAGGAGGAGGGTAAATGGTAGGGGGGAATATTAGTAAGAAAGAAACTGAGTTGGAACTGTAAATCAAAATTTGATTTCCAATGCTATAAAAGTGTGGTGGGAGATTTTGGCTTCTTTTTAGTCATGTAAATGAGTTCAGGGTTGAATTCTGCTCTTAGAACCAGAAATATCTGTGATATATTATCACACATGTTCTGAATACTGTGGGCTGTTTATAGTCTGCTGGAATTTGGCTAAAGAGACCAACTTTCTTACTTGTCCTTAAATTTTATCATCTCTTCTACAAAAGAGGACAAAATAGGCATTAGCCAGTGACTGTAGAAAACACCAATATCAACATCAATGGGGGGCTCTAACACGATGCATAAGTGTCCAGCAACAGCCAGTGTCTCCAAGAGCAGTGCTGAGCAACCCTGGCCAGGCTGGAGGCTGCACTTTTTTTACCATTGCCTTTGGTTTGAATCTGGTCTGCTTGTGCTTCTGCTGTTCAAGTGAGGACTTGTGATGGTTCATTATCTCTTCTGCCGTAGGCAAGTGCGTCTGAGTGCAAGTGTATTCCCATTAAGTCATGTGCACTAACTGTGTGCTACTTAGTAGGGAACTAGGAAACTACTACACAGCCTCCAAATTATTTTATTTCTTTCCTCTCATGCTCCCCTTAACTAGGAATGGATTAAAAGCACAATCTCTTTGCCTTTTCCATTCTAGAAGGGGAAGGAAATGGCAGCTTGAAGCTGAAAACAAGATTTCCTCATAGTATAAAACAGTACACTGCCCCTGATGTGAAAGGAACTGTGCTGATTTACATCCACAAAGACTGTGGCTCTGTAGCATACCAAGTATCCTAAGCAAAGTGCTGCACCAGGTTACTCAGCTGAGGTATACAACTGTCCAGTGCTCATGGTACTGTGGGAAAATGTTTCTTAAAAAAAATAAAAAGCACACGTTGTAATGCCATTGTCTTTCATTATGTGGCTCTCTCTGTGAAGACAAAAAGTAACATTCCCATCAATGTCAACAGGATCAGAATGTGTCCCCCAGAGAATATTTCATATTGTTACATCCTTTCATGACTTGAACAAAATTTCATTCCTGGATAACAGCCCTGGTTTATGATGGGAAATAAGTGCTCTGTCACACCCCGATAATTAGTACATCACAGGCACAATGTAAAACCAGGCAGTAAAATGACACTAAGTTTCTGGCAGAACTTTGAGCCGCATATAAACCATAAACAAGATGATAAAGACAAGACATGGTTGTACTCCTTCCTTTCAGAGAGGATGATAATAGAAAGGTCAATGCCTCAGGATAAAACAGAACACTCAAGATAAGCTCACGCTGCAAAGCGGTTACAATGTCATTGCCCCGCTTCATATTCACACAGTAAAAATCTCAGCACAAGCAGCTTTGGCCATATGCCTCTCTTAGTATATAAAGCACTTCTTAAAACACACTGGGAGTTGAACAGATCTCAGTGAGGCAACTAGTACTGACCATATGTGATGAAGAACGAAGAGTCTGCTGTTAAATGTGGTGGTTGGTTCTCTTTTTTTTTTTTTTTTTTTAAACAGAGATGAGCATTTCAGTTTTCTGCAGAGAGAAATGCAACTCTTAAACGCTGTTCTGAGGAAGGGGAAGGAGGAAAGGGAGGATACAGACCATGAGTTACACAGTGCAGGTAGGAATGCAACCCTGGGGAGTAATGAAGACTCAAGTTTTCACCCCAGCAGAAAATACATTTCTTGCAGTGTACACCCATAAATCATTATCTACAAAGAAAACATAAAACTTTCTAAAAGTAAATTCCAAGACAATTTAAGGACTGCAGATACATTAAACCAAAGTGTCACTCATATACTCAGGTGGAGAAGAACACATAGATAGGTCTTTTAAAGATTTAAAGTAAAAAAATTGCCATGGAAATCAATTACTCATTAACAGGACGTGAAACGCACTGCAAACTGCTGATTTGAATGCAGGTCCAAAATTTGCAGAATTTTGAAGAAGGCCAGTGAATGCCCAGGTTAAATGAAAGTGTAGTCCCCATCACCTTCTGGCGAGCAGGGGTCTGTATCCCAAAAACACCAGTAGATAAGCCAAGGAGCAAAGAGGCCCTGATTCCCCTGCTGAGGACACTGCTGTGACCATTCACCCACTCAGCAGCTGGAGGAAGGTTTGTTTACTGACAGAGCCCAGGAGAAAGTTTACAGCAAAAGCACAAGGGGAGCGACACAGGCTGAGCTTTGGTGAACACAGCTTCAGTGCCAAGCTGAATTCCCCCACTGGCAGCTCCAGTTCAGGAATTATTGCTAATATTAACTTTTTAGCCTAGTTTCCTAAGGAAATGAGGCTTAGGCAATCATTTTGTCTGGCTGATTTCCATAATAATTTTGAGCCTACTGACTGATGTCAGCGAAGTCGATTACAGGGACAAAGACAATTATGTTCCTACAAGTTTTGTAAAACCTGATGTCTAGAAAGGGAAAAGGGAAAGCAACCAGAATTCGTTGCCTGCTAAAGGAAAGGCTGCAGCATGAGATCATCATTTAGGTATCAGAGGATCCACACAGAAGAGGTCTTCCTTTAGATGGAAAAGGTCTCCTACAGATGCTTGTTTCACTACAAGAACACCAGGCACTGACACTTTCAGAGACACCAATGTCAATTGGATACAGATGCAAGCCTACAGGAGACTTGGCTTCATTAGTTTCAAAGCCTGTGGAACCCTCATGTCCCATCTAAGCACAGTTTCATGCTGACTCACACTGGAAATTTCCCATATGACGCTATTGCCTATGACATTTCCTATTCTCTGAAACTCTTCACAAGAAGCAAAATGCAAAGGATTTCTTTCAGACTACTGAGACTGAAAATATCCTCCTCGTTTACTGAAACTTAGTTGATAAATCACCAGTTTTTCAGCCTACATTTGGCTGTCTTTTTTTATGTTAGTCAATAGTTGCAACACATTATAACACTGATACCATCAGCAACACCTTTGTAACGTTCCCTTTGAATTCATTACCTACTTAGTGCAGGAATAATGATGACCCATATCTGCTACATCAAATGGACAGTGCATACCTGCGTGTATTCCCTTGGTTTGTAACCCATTGCTATGCATACATCAGCACCTAAAACTCGAAAAACTCTGCAGACTTGAGTATCTGTACCTGAGTGGTGTCACAATGCATCTGGTGGATTCCACTGAGCTCATTTACTTATACTTTCTCTCCTGAAGAGTTAAAAATCCAACACGTGAGGGCAGACTTACAACACCACTTTAGCAGCCCCCTTTTCCAGAAAAGTATATGTCCCATTTGAACAAGAAATACCCAAAAAAAAAAAAAAAAAATCTTGAGTAGCTTCTGTTGAAAACTACTTCTTTGAGAAATTCAGGACATTCCTTTTTGCATTAATTGCCAGCCTATTAGTGGAATGAATGTTGCCAGTCTTTTCTCAAGCTGCTTGGAGGTGAAGAGCCTCTTTCTTTCTTTTTACCAAAAACAACAACAAAACATCCCAAGAGAGAAGAAAAGACAAGAAGGAAAGGGAGCTGCTGAGAGCCAGGCTACTTATTCATCTTCAAACATTGGTTTCCATGGGAATAAGTTTGGTTCTTTGTGGAGGCTGAACAGCCCCATGCAGTCTAACGCCTCCAACACTACATTTGTGTGGTCAGCTTTCCTCTGGCCTCTCCTCATGCCCTTCCTCCTCATCCCTGCTCAGCAACAAGACTGGCATCACAAAAATGAAGGAATCATTCAATAAATTGCCTGAATTAGGTCTGCATCAAAGCCCACTGAAGCCTTTCTGAAGCCATCAGTGAAATTTGGATGAAGCCCTCACAGCATAAAGCACAGTGGCTTCCAGTCAGCTTGTCAAAACTGTTACCCAGCCTTTGTCTGTCTCAGCTTTTCTATTTTGATGGTTTCTTCTGTCTCACTTATGTCCTTTATCTTTGGGCTGGTGGTTGGCTTGTTTTTTTTTTTGTCCCATCTGCAGCCTTATTGTTTCTTAGTTTTGACAGATCATGCAGAACATAAAACTCTGATCACATTAGTGTTTAAAAGCAATTCATTACCTGCACACCATGAAGGGCACAGGTTCACCAACAACTACAAAAAGGACTAGATAGACTGAGAAATAGATTTTGGATGAAACCCAACTTAAATCAAGACACATTTTTCCTACAGTGAACTCTTCAGAGGCTCACCTGCTTCACTCTTTGCTTTAAACCAAGGCACTAAACAAAAGTAATATGACATTACTTTTAGTGAACTAGACGAAGACTGGATAACCTCAGTCAGGATGCAGCAAACATCACAAAAATTCATGGACGGTGTGTTCTGTTTGATCTGACTACAATAATTTGGTAGTCTCCTTGTAATCCATTTTGACATAAAATTTAAAAAAAAAAAAGAAACTCTTTATGAATCGATTACTCAGAAGCTGCCATGCAATACATTTTCATACATTAATCCTCATCATTTTGCTAACTGTCATGGTTTTCTTCTATTAAAGGAATAAAACAAAAGCATGTTTTCATAAATCACTAATAAAATATTTAGTATTTCCTATTGCTCCACTTTGAAAGCTCCTCCTTATTAAATGATTCTAGGGTCCAAAGCTGTTTGAAAAAAAGAACAAAAAAAAAATATTAGAAATTCATGAAATTCAGAGGCAGGCTGTTGGGACAAAGGGAGTTTTCTTTTGTAAGTATACTTTTTCCATCCAGATTTTGAACTGAGGGTATTTTTTTTTTTTCCAAGACAGAGACACTGATGGATTTTCAATTTTTAAATGTAAGATTAGGTCTAATTGCCTAATTTACTTTACCTATGCCTTAGAAAACTTAACTGGAACTGTAGCATTTTATACAATAACTCAGGATGTGTGGCTCAAAAGAAGCTATTGAAGCACAGAAAAATTGATCAATCATTTGATTGTCGATTCGCACATCAGTGAATGACAGGTAGAGCCATTTTAGTCTTATCATTCCTATAAGAATGCAACCAATTCAGGCCAACAATGATCCATTTTGATAATGGAAGTAATAATGAAAGCTGAAGCTTAGACTGTGCACTAGCATTCATGGCAGTCCGTCACCTCCCCTTACTTACAATACGATCAAATGAGAAGATTATTAGAAACAAGTGAACAATAAAGCCACCATAAAAACTATCTCCTATGGATCCAGGTTTCAATGGTCCAAGTGTGTTTCTTTCTCTCCAATTTCAACTCAGCTATGGTTTTTTCTGATATTCCTCCTGCATTTAAGTCTAAGGCAGAAGCAAAGCAACCAACAAGACGTGTTTTCTTAATAGGTTGTAGTTATGTGTTTCAAGAAATCAAATCCACTGAATTATTTCTCCAAACAAAAGCTAACATTTGGAATTTGTCAGGCCTAACAAACAATTTCAGATATCTAGTAATTAAGTGTGAGAGAACAGCATTACTCAAGCTAACTATCAAATTTCAGTACAGTCCCTTTATCCCAAACTGAGCATGTTTAAGGAAAACATGAAAGGGTAGTCCAACTTCTTGCTCTGGAGTCCTCCTGGCATGGAAACATTTGTTGCTATGTATTCCACAAACCAGAGAGAAAACAGTTTTCATGAAATCGTACTTCTAAGACTAGGTAAATGACACATTTAGATATTTTATCAGAAATAACAAAAAAGTGCATAGGATAACTAGAAAACTGAAAGAAAATTCCCATCTCCAGTGTTCTTTGGCCTTCAACACGTAACAATCCCAAACTGAGAAGCACCAACATTTTGTAAAGAAATCTACCATCAACCTGTTAGTTTTAGTTCATGCTGGACCCCCCAGGAGATAGTAAGAGGAGTCAATGCAGTCCCATACAAGACAGCTACCAAAGCTAAAGCAACCCAGGACCTTCATAGCATGAATTTGATCAGAAGTCCTTACTGAAGGCTGAAACAAATCTAGGAGCCTAATAGAGAATATTTATTGATAATTATTTCAGTTATGAAGTTATCTAGGAAATATATGTAGAGTGTATATCAAGTCTCATTGTATTTAATTCCAAAATAGCTAACCAAAACTGTTTGGATTAGAGTTTCACTTATTTTCCACTTTCAAAGAAAAAAAAAATAAGGTGCTTAGCACAGCTGCTGTCAGAAGACAATACATGCCTCTGCTGTGATTCAAAAGTTGTCCCTCACCTGCCCAACACAGAAGCTCCCTCAGAAGTTCTTATGGGGATCATAACCTCAACTGAAAAGGGTTATGAGGAGGTGGAACAGCAACCTCCTAAAACAATCTGGATGGAAGAAGGAGTAGGTGAGTGACCCTGTTTTTAGATACAAGCTTCCTTTCCAAAAACAAAAAAGGAGGAGTATGTGGTGATACTTGTTCTTTGACTACCTACTTAGCAGTGTGAGGGTTGGAGCACTCCCCCTGAAGAGGAGATCTCCATGTAGCTCCCTCTTCTGTTGTATCAGATGTGAACCACCAGAACCAATGGAGAGAAAAAATACATCATTATTATGACTATAATTATACAACCCTGCAGTCAGGGCATTTACCTGAAAGTTTGCCTACCTGGGGTACAGTCCATGGCTGAACCACAAATTGGGGGAAATCCTGACACTTTCATCATGGTAAAAATGTCATTTTGCAGTGAATAAATAGAACTATCCACCAAAGAGCCTGTTAAGGCTTTTCCCCCCCTGTTTTTATAAATAATTCCAGTTCCTAGTATGTTGTGTGGTAGTCATAAATTGGGGAGGACAGAATCCCACATTCATTTTACAAAAGGACAAACATTATCTCCAAGGATGTAAAATACAGAAGAAATTCTGTAATTGGAAGCTTCTACTGCCTGTGTAAATTTATGTCACAGAGGAAAAGATTTGGACTCTCTACAAGTTAGAGTTAAAATTTTAATACCCAGGGTTTTTACTTTGATGATTGTGTCTTGATTCATCATATTTTCTCTCTGTAAATAGCTTGTAAGCTAGAAATTTCTGCAAACCTGTCAACTTTCTCAAATAAATCTTTATTTTTTCCTTTTTTTAATCTTATTGATTTGTTTTCCGGAAGTATTTTCCGTTCTTTCTAATGTTTTATTTATCTATCAGTGTTCAGATTTTTACCCCTAGAAACCTTTTCATTTCTTTTTCATTGCTGTTTATTTGGTTTTTTTTTCCTTTTGTCTTCAGCTGCAGAAAACCAACTTGCATTTCAACAGCAATACTTCATACAGCTGAACATTCCAAAGTGCTTTACATTTAATTACACACTCATAGCAAAGTGACTATATGACAAATGTGGCCTTTGGGATCTCCAGAAGAGGGAAGGAGGGCAGGCCTTTCACAATCAAATCATCATACACACACGTGGCACTTTTCTTGCAAATGAACACCACTGCAGATTCTGTATGTGATACACAAGAGATAGCTGTGAGGAAGTGAAAACAAGAACAACAACAAAAAAGACGGGCAATCTTGTTTTTCTGGATTAAGAAAAGGTATCAGGCAGCTTCTAGAATTCAGTATATTACCCTAATTTACATGAAGAAACATAGAATACTTCTTTTCACCGAGAGCAATACAGAAAAAGACACATAATAAAAGGCTTGCATAGATACCTTGTATTAATTTTGTTCAGTTTATAGCATGTGCTGGTTTATTTCTTTTCTCATCCTCTCATATGTTTTATTTTCTTCTGTGACAGTTTGCAGAATATTTTGCTGCTCATCAAATGATGAAGAAGAAAACAATCCATAAAACGTTTGCTGCAGATCAGAAAAGTATTCAGAGATCAAAATCTTGTAACAAAATTGTCTCATTTTAATCCCATCTTTCACTTAATGAACAAAAATTAGTGAGGAATTTAACTGAGATGCGTGATCTTTTATGACTGCTTCAGAAATTTTCAGTGATTATTCTTCTGCTGACAACTCACCCAATATAAAGTGATATTATCATTAACAGACAGATCAGCAGCCAAACTCCTCCCTCCGCTACCACATCACACGCCAGAGATCCAAAGTGATAGACAACCAGAGGGAGGAGCAAGTCAATGCACTCACCCACCACAGGGGTCGTGAAGAAAGAAGCAAGCTGGACGAAGAGCCAAGCCACGGGAGATGGTAGCAGCCAGGCCATGAGCCCATTTATATAGTAGGGTCTCAGAGACACCTTCACGTTCTGGCCCTGCCATCCTGGGAACTACACTTGTGAAGAGTCAGGGAGCCCTTCCAACAGCCATAATCTTCAGACAGCACATACACTGAATGAGCAAGCACCCCAACTCCACTGAAAGCAGCGTCAGTTCTTATAGAGGTGGCTTCTTGCTCCACCTCCAAGTTAATGTGGAAAGAGTGGTACCTGGTGGTGATCTCCTTATCAGCTCCCATGCAAGGCTGGCCAGACCCTAGGTGAAAACCAGTCAGGAGGGTCTTTCTTGCCTGGTTGTGGACATCATCCGTGTGGCAACCTTCTTTCAGGGCTGGGGCTTTAAACCCCAGCACTTCAATTTTGAAGTCAGTAAGAGGTGTCTTTGGTCATACAATACTTTTAGCAATCAGTTGTTCAGTAAGTTAAATGAATTGTTTTAATTTCTCATCCTATGACAGTCAATAATCTAGCATGTGTCAGCCAAATCACATTAGACGTATAATGTAAAAGATTTTATTTCTTTGGTCAGCTTTGCTTGAGAGCTTTTTTTCTGAAATAAATGGACAAGTGAAAATTTTAATTTGAAACTGATGAGTAAACACAAGTAATAATCATGTCTTTGGTACAGATTGGTATTGTGGGATTTTCATTCTCATTGCAAAGACAAAAAAAGTCCTGGCTAGCGGGGACAGTTAATTTTCTTGGACAAATTGATAGAGAAATTCTACAACTATGCCTAGAATAAAATCCCAGTCCAGTGCTTTATCCATCACTTTACTGTTTCTCAATGGTGGGTTACAAATGTTCTTGCAATGCATAACATTGAAATTGTTATACTGGGCTAAATGAAATAAAATCTAGTTTCCCATTATGTTTAAAGGTCACATATTCACAAATAACTCTTCAAAACACACAATCACACCAAAACCCTGTAGCTACTACTAACATCCTTAGCTTCGGGTTTTGGTTTGGTTTTCATTTTCACTTTAAAGCCAAGGAGGCAGGATCACAAAATTGTTTTGCCCGAGACTGAATGTCACTGTATTGAACAGAACAACAAAGCACTGCATTAGGACGTAGTGTTCTTTCCCAAATATTTTTGCCTGTTGGAGAAGGCTGAGAAACACAAGCTCCTTTCACAGCTGCTCCAGACTGCAAATGAACCCAAACTATCCCACCCACAACATCCTCCAGCTACACCACAGTCGTACCAGCGTAGAATGACCCAGAGTTGCCACGTACAGTGAGGCAGCTGTGCCAGCAATGCACAGTCCTGTGCAGCTCTTCCTTGGGTGCAAGTCTGAGGACCCTCTGCCACACACAACCCAGGGGCTGGTTCCACTTCACCAGCAAGTCCACAGCATCCTCCATCTACTTTCTGTGTATTATTACCTTGACATAGTGCTGAGGTAAGGCCACCTGCAACAGTAAGTAGGCCTGGTCCCATGTACTGCAGACCCCCAGCTGCCTTGGATGTTGACTGTGAACAGCTTCTATATATTTCTAGTCTTACCTCCATGTCTCAATATTTCTTAGAAATGTGTCTTCAGCCTCTGAAAGCTGAGCAAACAGAACGGAGCAGGCAAAGTGTTACAAAAACAGTAAAGGCTATTTTCAAGCTAAAAAGCAACAGCAAAATGGCTTTTTTAGCCCACAGCTGATAACAAGTCTGTTCACTATTTTCAATATCATTCTCTGTTGTAGTTCTGTTTCTTTTTTTTTTTTTTAATATGACAGTCTTTTCTCCCACAATCCATCCTCAAGCCCAATATGTGATGCCGTATGCAACAACTTTGCAGATGGGCTTCACTTTGGTTGATGTCTTCCACCCTTACAGCAACCTGCCAACATTGTACTAAGACAGTGAGAAAAAAAGTGTTTCTAAAAATAGGAGAGTAGGGGGTTAGTCTATATCCCTCCTGCCCTTAAAAAGTTACATTTTTGACACAAAATATTGTTTGAGAAATCAAACATGACTTTCATGGGATAACATGTTTCTAAATACAGCTGACAGCATAACTCCAAGGCAGTTGTAAACCAAGATGCTCACAGGTGATGGGTCTTTTGAAAGTTTCTGGCTCTTCTCAGTGAATGTCTGTTAATGGAAACACAGAACAAACTTACACAGAATAACATGAAGAAGTAGTTATGGGACTCTGATAATTTATATAAATATAACTGCCTTTAGTTTTAAAGCTGAATTTGGGCTTATATTTACATGCAGCTTGAATGGTATTTCACCACTGAAGACTGTTTTCAATATTATTTTCTATCTTAGGGCACATCTAAACCAAAACTACGCCTTTCTTTCACTCATATCATCTAACCACCAACTTTCGTGGCACTGGGAGCCCAAAGCCAATGCATTAGAGCTGAGAGCAAGCAATTTGGAGCTGCAGCTGGGAGCCACCTCTGAGTGGAAAAGGCCAGTTGCAAACCTGTAACTCACCATCAATAGTTGCTTCATGTCTGACTGGAGATTCACCGGGTACTTTGCTTCCATCACCCAAACGAAGACATATTCTTCCTTTTCCTCTCCCACCCTCCCTGTAACACATCTCTGCCCATTTCTTTTGTGCAAGCAGACCCCTCTCCTCTGGCCTATGGCACATATATATGGGGCCATTTGCAGCTTATGATCAATTTTACCCTACTCTTTGGTCTTCAGATAACTGAATTACTTCCTTTCTTTCAGTATAAACTCTAATTTATATTTCCTTTCGTGTCCAGTTTA
Organism: Merops nubicus; assembly: GCF_000691845.1. Classification (NCBI taxonomy): domain Eukaryota; kingdom Metazoa; phylum Chordata; class Aves; order Coraciiformes; family Meropidae; genus Merops; species Merops nubicus. Next base: position 17,511 of record NW_008584806.1, on the reverse strand, counting down.
CAGCCACTCTTTTTTTCTTGTTATTTTACCTGTCTACTTGCCAACGTTATTTGCCCTCCATGTACAAACACTGTTCAGAAGTTATCCAGTTTCTTTTATCCTTAACTTTTTTCCTGAACAAGGCACGAAGTCAAAATATTACATTTAACAGACAGAGCAATATTTTACCAAGCTTTTACTTATATACTGGAAGTCAATGCAGCACAAAAATTGCTCTGCTAAATGAATGCAAGGTAGAGTTTTCCTGGCTTTACTCTACTGTAAGGAAGCTGCAGTAAAGCGAAGAAAGATTATATATTCCAAATCATCTCAGCTACCCTCTTTATCATTATTATTGCCTCCATTTTCTACTGCATTTTAGAGTATATTCTAAATGGAATATTAATATTAATTCCTTTCTTCTTCATGAGAGTTCAGATAATTTGGGATAATTAAGGGAGAGAGGATAGACGAATCCATCGTGGGGTTATAAATCTCCAAGGAATGTGTTAGTTTTGCATTTTAGTTCTGCTGAAAAATGTAAATGCTTCAATTAGTGTAAAAATCAGAGTCTGCCTCCCTCATTAACAATGAGGCCTCTAACCTCTCACCTTGCCCATATCTGAATCAGAGGATTCTGAAACAGGAAAGTTGGCCCATTTTCCTAAACATGGAAATTGCTCTAAAAAAAAAGTAACCAGAAAATACAAAAATATCTCCCCCACACACCACCCCTTAGAGAGGTTCCAGAAAAGGCTTATCTAGAGAAGCTGGTGCAGTTTCATGTGATGGGGAAGCTGCCATGCTTGTGGGTAGTCTTACAATAGATATGAAGATAACAGGGCTGGGTGTCCTCACTACTGGGATGAATCTCCTCAATCTAAATATTCCATGTTTCATAACAAACCTGTCAATAAGGGAGGTGAGGGCAGTTTTGCTGCTGCATTATGCTATCCTACAGCTAACACAGCCTGAAACCTCCTAAAGGCTGATTGAAATCGATTCCTACACAGGTGGAATGCTACAGATCTCTCTTCTCAGCCTTTATAAAGGGAGATTTAGTAGGAGATTTTTTATTTATTGAGAGATTCGTATTATACCAAGTTCAATACTCCTCCAGTCCACAGTTACCCAGAAAGGCACACTTAAACAAATGTCTGATGTATTCAGCCTGTATGGGACCAAATAAATCAGGAGGAAAGAATATAGCTACTACCACACACATCCATCCTGCACACATTCATTTCTAAACCAGG
>NW_008584806.1:1509-16245 GCF_000691845.1 Merops nubicus | reverse complement strand
GAGAAAAGCAATGCCTAGACTGCTGATTACATTTCCTCAGTGAATAAAGCCCACAAGTGAAAAACAGTAATGCAAAATTACCTGCTCCTTTTGCATAAAGAAGGTTCATCTGCAATGATTTAATTAATTGAAGGATTAGCCTTCTGCTACCATTTTTGACCTGAGATTTTTCTGCTAATTTTCTTTTAACAGGAGTATCTCTTAGACAGTATGGCACAAGTAATCTCATAGCATTGCAGCACTCAGGTATGTTTTCAAGGCCATCAGCCCTACTCACAACTTCTAATCTTTAATGCCTATCTTGTATTATTCAGGTTAAGATTTTATAGGGTTTGATTCAATTTTTAATATATGAACTAGTTCAGACAGGCCCAGTTGTCTAAATGGATTCACGATGTCAACCCAGTTTGCATAGAGGAATATTTGTGTGCATGAAGGAATTAGTATGAAGAAAGGCTGTATTATCTCCTCATGCCACACCCTGCAGCCATAATTTTTCTTGATCACCCTTCAAATCCATTCTAAGTAGTGCTGCCAGAATTATCCTTCTGATCTGCCATTTCCTCTCCTTTAGTTTTTCTTGATACTGCCTGCAGTCAGTCCACCACATCATATCTAGTTGACCCCAGCTCTGCTCTTCCAGTGATATTAGCCTCAGTGAGTCCATCTCCACACTGCTTTCTTCCCTGGTCTGTGATAAATTCCATAACAGTTTAATACTTCAAAATAATTTCTTAAAGGTCTTTTTACTATTTTGCTTTCAAATAAATCCCATTAATACTTGTGCAGGTACCTGAGTTGTTTCCTTTGTACACTAAATTCTGTTCATCTCAGGGTTTTGTGTCATGACACTAAAGACAACATAAATTCTTGTTCAAAAATTTCTCAGGTAAAACACCATTCAAAAACAGTGACCATAACATGCTTAGATCAAATATCCTCTCTGGAGCAGCTAAGGTCAAAAATCCACCACAATTGTGCTAAACTTTGAGCAACAGAAGTGTATGAAAATGATGAGACTTCTTAAAAAAGAAGCTAAAAGAGGCAGCTAAGAGAGTTAAATCCTTATGGGTAGCACAGGGCCTACTAAAAAGCACCTTACAGAAAGCAAAGCTTCAGTTCATGCTGTCTGTCAGGAAAAACTTGAGAAACAATAAAAAGAGCCAGGTGTGGTGGAGCAGTGAGCTAAAGATTTAGGAAGTAAAAGAGTTTATTAGAATTGAGAAGGCATAATTCAAAAAGCAGAAGCTGTATCCAAATGAAGAAAATAAAAAGGATCATAAACTCTGCCAGATTAAATGCACAAATATAATTAGGCCAAAAAAAAAAAAAAAAAAGGAGTTTGAGGAACAGTTGGCTGGAGCAATCAAAAGTAATACTAAATTCCCCTTCCAGCACGTCAGAGCACAAAGCCTGCCAGGCAGTCTCTGGGGCCCACTGACAACCAGGCTGAGTACTCAAAGAGGGCAAGACTGTTGCAGAAAAGCAGAATGAATATTTGCATCACTGCTTGCTGTAGAAGAAACTGAGGATATTTCCTTGATAGAAGCCTTTTTGGAAGGCCGTAGTGCAGAAGATCCACCTGAAACATCAGTGACAGTGAAGAGGCTATTGTAACAGTAGCATAAACACTAATCAATTGTCTGGACTGAATGGTATTTAGCCAAGACTTCTGAGAAAACCCAGAGAGGCAACAGCTGAATCACTAATAGACAAATATGGTCCCCCACGTTATCTTTTGGGCACCAGGAACATTGAAGTCTGGCAAATGTGATGTCAGGGAGAATCCAGAGAGCTACAGGACTGTCAGCTAGTAACTCTAGTGCACAAATTCGTAAAAGCTGTAATAAAGGACAGACTTTACCTAAGATACACGTCCAAAAGCAATCTATGTGGAAGTGCCAATGTCAGTCCTGTAAGGGGAAATTCTGCCTTATAAAATCCATCAGAGTTTTTTTTAAGTTGACAAGCATATGTGTCATGTGAGCCAGTCGAGCAAAGTAAAACTGGATTTTCAAAATGCTTTTGACAAAGTCTCCCATGAATGGTTTTTAAAGAAATTGTAGCAGCCATGGAATACGAGGGAAGGTCCTGATAAGAATAGATAATTGGCCAGAAGGTATGAAACAGAAGGTCTGTACCTACAATGGAATGAATACTCTTCACAGTGAAATAAAATGATGGATTCTGAGCTGACAATTGCAATTTGAGAGGAAGAGCTTGAGGTTACAATAGACAGCTCCATGGAAGCTGATGCTCAGTGCTCAACAGCATTCCAAAAAAAAACAACTCAAATGCCATGAATAAAAACCAAAACAAAACCAGAGTTATGACTCTCTTAATCTGCAGCTTGAATATTCTTTCAGTCAGGGTCCCCTCATCACAAAAAAGGACACATTTAAGATGGAAAAAGCTCAGAGAAAGTTCAACTATGATAAACTATGGAATAGTTGCTAGAGTTCTGAAAACTCGTGAGTGATGTGGAGTGCACAGAAAATGACTGCTTGCTGTCTATCCACTGGAAGAACCAGAGAATGTCAAATGAAGCTTAGAAGAGCTAGACTCAATGCAGACAAAAAGAGATGGCTCTCACAAGAGAAATGTCTGTACCACTTGAAGCATCTTGTTCAATTCCTAAACTACCTGTTTTCTAAAGCAAGGACTTCATGTGTCTCTTGATTCATAGGACTGCATTCTTCAACACATTAAAAATTACATCATTTTTACACTAATTTCATTAAAATTTGTGTGTAATGCATTCCTCCTTTCCTTCTCTAACAAATTTGATATACAAGCAAGATCAAAAGCTGTAGCCTGACTGAAATTACCATACCATTTCTTTCTGTTGAATTTTCTATACATTACTAGTGAAGACAATGATTTTTCATTGTTTGAATAGAAAACTGGTTTACGTCTCTTTCAAATTTCCTTAGTATCTGAGCTCTATATGAGCACAGGATTTTATTAGGATATGTCAGTTCACCATAGCCTCTCTAGTAAAGAGAGCTCCACCCTAGGAGTTTCCAATTTACAAAGAAATATAAAATAGCAGGTGTTAACACTGAAGAAGAAAATTGGGAGAGGAAATTAAGGTTATTAGGGAAGCTGAGAATTATAAAAAGGCCAACAGAGAGTGAGTTCAGAAATCACAGTTTAGCAGCAGAGCAAATAAACAAAGAAGTCTGTGACTGAAGTCATTAAACTAGAAAATATTCTAGCAAAGTAATAAAATAAGAGGCTCCAAGTCGAGCCTAGTAACCTAACACCTGTATTCTTTCTCTTTTGGCACGTGATATACAGCCAAACTCATCACCTCATAGGGGTAGACAGACTTATCTATAAACATAGGCAGAAAAACAGTTACTCCAGGTGTCTTCAGTTCTTTGGACTGGATTGAGATTTTGACACAAAACCTGTCTGTCTGCCCGTACATCACTGTGCAAACTGTGAAGTGATACTGGGACCCGTTCACGAGCTTTTCCCTTACTTGAGGATGAAGTGGATGACAGGAACACGAGCCAGATTTTGCACTTAGCTCTGTCCACTGCTGGGGCAGTCATGCCTGCCTGTAGAACTGGGAAAGGAGGCACCCTTGCTTTCCCCTTCCTCACTGCTGCCTGACACATTTGCAAGCAGTGAATGTAATGACCTCAGAAAAATTGCTCTTCCCCCTGTCCTGGTACTGGCTGCAGGGGTAAGCATGCAGGGACACCTGGATAGGGCAGGGACACTCTTGGGACTGACCCACTTCTCAGAAGGTCTGTACAAGGTAGGTGGTTTACTTAGAGAGTGAGGGAAAAGATGTCCCACAGATGTGGAGTGCAGAGAACCATGTCAGGTGTTCTCTGCCCACAAAGGCTGTGGCCACAACAAAAGTACCTAACATTTAAAATACTTAAAACAATATGAAAACTAAAGCAGTTTATATGAACTCAATGCATAAGATGAACTCTTCCAAGCAGCAGAAATTAAAGTCATAGGTAGTGGGCTGCAGAAAGAGTCAAACATCAGCATTATACAAAAAAAAAAAAACATCAGCATTACAGCCTCTAGGCTGTAAATTAGCCCTGCTGAAGCAATGATGTAAATTTTAAGGCTAGCAAGAACTGCTACAACAGTCATGTAGCCTGGTCCCCTGGGTAACACAACCCGTAGGATTTTATCCAGCAGTTCCTACAGCTTACTCTTCCCTGCTGCAGGGCAGGCTGCTTACAACCCCCTTTCAAATGAACTCTCAGCAAGACTCTGAGGGGAACGGATAGATATTAGACAAAATAAGTTTGTTTGCTTCTCTAAAAGGAGCAGCCAGGAAAGCAGCTGCTAATCACTAGTGTAGGGCTGCATCACTGGTACCCAGTGGTCAGCAGTCAGGCTCTGGCTGAGTGGTGAAACCAGGGCAGCAGTCACACTACTTTGCAGCAGGACTACAGAGCTTTCCTACTTTGCTGACATTCATGTTGCCTTCCTCTCACCCACTGAGTATTATCATCACAGAGGCTGGAGTCTGAATGTGTTTAACGCTTTCTTAGCCACAGATCATTAGTAACCAATTCCACTTCCCACTAAGTCCCAATTGTTTTTATACAATACAGGACTCTTTTTTTTTCCTCTCCCCTCCCGTCTTCTTTCTTCCTCCTCTTTCCAATTTTCTTGTGGTAAAACAGTCCTGTCTGAAAGCAATAAGTGCCTTTCAGAACTTAAAACCTTAATAGCAGGCATTTGGAAAAGAAGCTCTAAAAAGCATCATTATTCCTCACTTTGGCTTCACTGCTGGCTTGCTGTCCACACATATAATGCTGAGCTTTTTCCCACAAAAGTAGTGGTCCTCAGATAGCCACAACTCCACATTAACTGCTTGGTTTTATTTATTGCTGGAGGAAGCTAGCAAAGGGACAACTCTCAGGACACCATATAGTCAGCAAGCACTCAGCTAGGTTTGGGAGGAATACAAATGAAGCAATGACCTAGGCAAATGTACCCACCAAGAACAACTATTCATGCTTTTTGGATATTCCCACTCCATCCGTGATATCCTCTCCTTCTCTACCAAAGCTTCTCTGGTTCACAAACCTGCTTTTCACAGCTCTGCATCTCAGTCTTCACAAGAGCCCTGAACATGATTCCAGCTTGTCACTGCCTTTCTCATTTGTGTTGGACTGCGGTTCCAGAGCAAGAAAAGAACAGATCCACTCCCACTGCTGTTACTTGCCCTCTATGCAAATTCCAGCCATCCATTAGCTACCAACTAGCAGCTATAGGAAAGTGGTCTGCACTTGTGCTGGGCTGACAGCTGAGCTAGGTATTCTCAATAAACTTCTGGAGAACAGCAGGATGTCATCACCAAGGGCCTGCCAAACAAACGGGTCATGAGCTTTTGGATGACGCATTGGATGTCTCCACATGGAAATGCAGATTGAACTTGGGTCTCACTCTGTGGCTGCAACAGGGAACTCAGGGGCAAAGAAACCTAGGGAGTTACCCAGCTGGTGAGTCCCACGTTCACTGCTGTCCTGGGAGTAAAGAGGAAATGAGACAGTTCGCCCACTCTTGGAGGGATGGTGTGAAGGACTTTGCCATAGGTGAAGCTCTCAGGTTGTCAGTCACAGGCAGAGGCAAGACTCCAGCATGCCTCACTTCTGTCAGTCCAGGATACATGTAGCACCTGCTGTCCACAGCAACATTCTTCCACGGGGATTGCGTGGGCAGGGTAAGAAGACTTTGCCTCCTCTGCAGTCAGTGTGCCAGGGTACCAGTCAGTGCCAGTCCAACCTCCTGCAGATCCATGCCAGGCCGTGCCCCAACACCACTGAGGAACCAGCACACATTTGCTTCTGTTAGCCCTGAGTAGGGGCAACCTTCCAAACAGCACAGAGGAGAAAAAAAAAAGAGAGTAGAGTTTCTAACCCCCCACAGCTAAACGTCAGTGCCCCTGTCCTCACACTTTGTGAAGAAGAAACCTCCTGCAAAGCTGTGTCCCCCATTGCAGAGGCCCCAGGCCCACAACCCAGAGCTTCTTTTGCCTTAAGTGCAGCATAACCCACCAGAAAACAGGTGGTGGACCATCACAGTGAGGTACCAGTAGCTGTGTGCCATGCAATCCCTCCTTAAAAGAAGGAAACTGTGCAAATGAGTAAGTACATCCACACCCTCTCAATCAGCAGCAAGGCAGGATGTGCTGTGCCCTCGGCTGTTTGTCTCCCCAGAGAGCCAGGGGTGCTCCCCCTCCCGGACCCAGAAGCTCCCTGGCACACGGTTTTTGTCAGTCTTTCCCATCCGGGGGGGTCTGCGTGCAGGGGGAGCAGCGCTCCCCGCAGCCCTCGCACAGCTGCCGGGCATGGCTCGGGAGGGGAGCTGCAGGGGGGCAGGGGAGGCAGCAGGGCAGTCCCCTCCAGCTGCCAGAAGAGTGGGACAAGAGGTGGGCAGGAGGACGAGGATCTGACAGAGGCACGTGGCCCAAATCCTGCCCACCTGCTGGGGCGCGATGCCAGCTGCAGCCCAACAAGGGCCCTATTGATCTGCTGCTGACTCTGCCGGGGGTTTCTCTGTCTCCAAACACTCGACTGAGCAGAGTTCACTGAGGAATTTTCATCTGTGGTTTGCTAAGGGTTTCTCCCCAAAGAATCATGATTTAATTGCTGTTATTATCTTCATAAAGCCGTCCAGAGTGTTTTTCCGGTGGTTATTTAAAGCTTATCTAAAAGATACTGATAGCAGTGGAGTGCCTGGTTAAAACTGCAGTGCCAGTATGCCAGTAGCAGAGTGTGGTAAAAATGATAGGTCTCTTGTATCAATCATCATCTTTCTCTAATCTATTGTACTGTTGTATTTTTGGATCCATGTATGGCATACACAGCGCATCATTACAAAAGAAATGCAGTTAGAAGCTATGTAAACAGACAACTGCAGACCAAGTTACTGTCAGTCTTCCATGGGAAAAGAGATACCTTGGCAAAGAATAAAGATCACACATTATAATTTTTAAAAAGATCCACTGATAAGAAACCTTGTTGTAGAAAATAAACTCTCCTAAACATGTTCCTAAAACTTTGTACACATAGCTGATGAAGAATTGTTTAAAATTCTCTTGATCTGTAACAAAAATAACAGCATGAATAACATGAATGTTTGTTGGAAACAAACAGCTTCACAGGATATCATTAGGTATGTAGTTTATATATATGTTTCCTATCCTGATATTGTGTGAAGAGCTGGAAGCACAGAAGTGATGAAATGAGGATTCTTTTTCCATGCAAATCCCTTGTTTCATCATGTCACTTGTGACGCACACATAAAGGCATAAAAATCTACAGGAGGAGATGAGACATCTCAGAACCAGATATGAGCAAATAATTCACTGCAAGATAGTTGTTTTCACTTTAAATCGACTCCTTTTTTTCTTATGTAAAGATATTATGTGCAAACAGATCATTCTCACTATGAATTTATTCCTATGTCCCTAATTGCCTCAGGAACTGTTAGGGAAAACAAATTTTGGACAATGGATTTACAAACTGATCATTCAAAATGCCTAGCTACTGAGGCTTGCCAATCACTTGGCATTAAAAATCATATACAATGTTTCTATTTTGTAATTCACTCCCCGACTTGCAAAAACAAAAACGTGTCTACCAGAGTTTTAAATCCCTCAGGATCACTTTGAAGAAAGAAAAGTGATAAGAAAAGTTGAGGAATTAAATGTTAAACATGCCTTTTTATGTCCTCCTTCCACAAAATCACCAAAGCCCCTTGTCACTCAGCCCATTACCTGCAGTCTGATCCCCAAGTGGTGCATTCCTTTGTAACTCGTCCAGGGAGAAGAGGCGTGTCACACTGATGAACTAGCAGGTTTTTCTTCCCTTTTCCCTTCATGTTCTTCCCAAACCATTTGCATTGGTGAGCAATCTCTTTCTGCCAAGGATGCAACCTAACTCTGCCCTGCCGGGTTTAATTACCCAAGTTCTTGCACTGGAGCTTTGGAAGGACATTGGGAAACCTCCCTCTGCCTGTCCAGCACTGTGCAGGACTACAGACTGCTTCACACATTTGTCTGTGAACAACATGAATTGATGACCTCGGTGATCCTCCCTCCTCCATCGTATCATCTTCAGAAATTCCCTTTAGTATTTGGTTTTGACTGCTTGAGTTCCTTTAAGTCTTAAATCAGCTTGGGAAAGGACCTGTTGAACCTAAGAAACTAGGCTACAAAGAGCTCCTCCAAGGATGGGCAACTCCCTGGGCCACAAAACTGCCAGGAGCAGGCCATGGCCCCTTCCCCTGCTTTGTATGTATATAAGGCCAAGGGAAATCAGACTTTCTGTCATGGCTACTACCAAGTAAGAGGTGGCAGTGTGTGGAGTAGCAGCCACAGTTCATGTCTCTATTTTTAGGATCCATTACACCATTTTTAGGATTCACAATTGAACCTCTCCAATGGCTTCCGGAGCTGTAGTCCAGTTTTTCTGAGGCTTTTCCTCTGGTTTCTGGAGATAGCCCTACCCAGCTTAGCCTGGGCTTTTTCCTTTAACCCTTGGCTTTTGCTGACCTGACCATGACTTGTCTCCATACCCTCCTCTTTAGCAATTCCGTGTTGCCTACACTTCTGTGAGCCTTGTAAAAGAACTGGTGAAGGGTGACTCAAATGCCTGAAATTAAATACTTGGATATAGTTACTCTAGTGACAGACATTGCTGTAATATCTGGTATGCAGAAGCAAATATCACAGAAATATTTTTCCTCATGGAGAGGTTTCATTACTCTGGCAAATCCTTTGAAGACAAGAAAATGCTTGTGCCACAAACTTAAAGGAGACTTATATTATGAGAGCACCAAAACTGGGTGGGGCTGGTTACAGCTTCCACCTTACCCCAGAATCATTCTTCATGCAGGGCCCCCACTCTTTGTTCTTGCAGTGGAGTATGCTGAGGAAGTGAACTGAGAATCAAGAAAAAGAGATGAGATCAGCTGTTGCAGGAGCCCACACATCACTGTCCATTGTGAAGGAAGGCGAATGTGCCCGATGATAACATCAGGAAGTAAGTGGAAAATTCACTGATCCCAGAGAGACCCATGGCATCCCTCTTTCTTGATGAGAGACTTGGGATTTAACAACACCGTTACATCAAGAAAAGAGTTCTCCTTACCAAGAACCACATTCCTCTTCTAGTGCATTGAAGCAATTAGGTAATTTCCTTCTCTGTCCCTGCAAATTGAATCTCTCAATAGCTCAATTTCTGCAAGTGCCACTGTTTTCTCAGGCACGTCGAAAGTCATTTTGGTGAGCCACCATACTCTGAGTACCCAAGCATCTCCAGCACCTGAGCGTTCCGTGCTACAGCTATTTCTTGAGCAGTGCTTGGACATGTTTCAAGTTGACATTTTAGATTGCATAACTCCTGGCGCACCGCTGCGAAGATGTCTCCTCCCATTGCATCAGAGAGTGACCTGCTGTGGCAAAGGCTATTACTTCCTTTGAGAGTATCGAGTCTGTGGTGCCTCATCGAATTATACAGATTCCAAGGAGAGAAAAAGTAACTGCTGCCTGCTCCGGGCTCTGAACTTTCCAGTACAATGCATCTGGAGAGCCTTCATCTACATATGCAGCTCTAATGCCACATCTACTTGGCGAACACTGCACGCATTGAGTCCTGCTAACATAGGATGACAGAGAAGGAACAATAGGAGCTACGTTGACTTGGTGCTTGTCTCATCCTAAAATAAAATGCAGTGTGACGGACTAGCCACAGCTGCACGTTTACAAAGAGCAGTCTGTAGCTTCTAAGTAAAGCAGCTGAGAAGTTAAAAAAAAAAGAAATCAAAATCTCAGCTTCCCCCTCCCCACTCATTTCCACACTCACATGTTAGATCTGAGGCCAAAATCCAGGGACTAAAGCAGGCATATAACTAAGAGTGATCTGATTTTGGGGAGGTTCTGAGCACTCACATTACCCAGGGACTTTACTGCTTCAAAACTGTGTTTCTTAGGGAACACAGAGGATCAGTTCCTCTGAAAAACTGATGCATTTGAGCAGGTGCCTTAACATTAGAGTTTTTAACAGCTAAATCTCTTAATTTGTTCTTCTGGAAAGTTTGAGTCAAGAGTACAGACAAATGAATACTGAAAAAAAAAATATCAAACACTGAATGTCTGGTTTCTGTAGCATTAACCACACGGAGTACTCTGGGGGGGACACATATTACACACTGTAGTGTGGAGGAGGGAGTGGCAGGCTGTGCAGTGGCAGGGCTGCTTTCCCATCAATGTGACACAGACCACGTGCTACAATGAGTAGTGGCATGGGATGACTGATCCCACTCGACTCTCAGAAACCCTTTCTGAGCAGTACCCTTCATTCTTGAGGTAGCTCAGAGATACTAAACCCAGCAGCTTTTGAAGTCAGGGGTGATAATACAGAAGCCCAGGGGCATGAATGAGCAAACCTCCAGTGAGCTCTGGATCCAAGGCAGAAAGAGGGTGATGCTGAACCCAAAGGGTGAATTGCAGTCATCTACCTTTATTTATCCCTGCCTCATTCTGTGTGTTGCTTGTGGCTAAGATGGCAGAAACAGACTAAGGCTTGCCTTCAAGGGGTTTGAAGAGAGTTCCTAACTGTTTAAAGACAGCTTAAAAAAATGTAATTCTTAAGTGATTTCTCCAGGCTGGTCACTGAAGGTTACACAGGTCTAGACATACAGTTGTATAATCCTGTTTTTCAAATGTCAGCCGGAAAAAAGTAAAATTCTCCTTTTGGCTTTCTCCAACCCCTGAGTAATCTGATGCAGCACAAATCAATATGTTCTTGAGACAGGATTCCATGGAAAATGTAAATCGTAATGTTATCTGATATTTGGGTTGTACAAACTCAAGCAAATTGCAGAAACTATAATCCTGGGCTGTGAATCACTGCTACAGATCTAATCTCTACCACTCTGTTCTGTCCATCAGCTCCACCGTTTGCAGAGCAGTGGAAGTATGGATTACACATGGCTTGTACTTTTCACCACTAACATGCCCTGATGGTAAGAAACTGTAGTGTAATCAAACAATTAATCAGAAGCAAACCCTGGTAGCTAGATTCTTTCTGCTGTGTGCACCATATCCTCAGTTCTCCAACAAGAGCAGTTCAAAATTCACAGCCAGCACACACATGCCTATACTTTTTTAAGCAGAAGCTGCCACAGGGGTGCAGGCTGCTGAAGAGCTGTGGTTAGAAAGAAGGTCCCTAATGCAACAAATGGTCAAGCAGACAACACAAAACAAACTATTTGAAGCCTGATATGGAACAAAAGGCCTGCCTTCTCAAATGAGGGCCAGGGCTGCAAAGCCCAGACAGAAACACATGCCAGCTGGTCAGTCATGCAGAATGAAATCCCCCAAAGACTAGTTTCATCATAAGCAGCAGCTGACCGATTAAAATTGACAGGATGGCCGATGAGAGGGCTCATTTCTTGGGTTCCCCCCCTCAGTCTCAGCCAACATGAACCACCACTTCTGTCATAAGAGCCTGTGGTACGTGTTTGTGTGGCACAAACTCATCTTCATGGGTAATCAGTCCTATTTTTTTGGCACAGTCCACCATGAGGCAAACAGAAATTCCTGTCTCAAGCTGGCAGAAACCAGTGAAGCCAAAATCTCCGCATCCCAAAACACACCTTCAGCAAGTCTTTAGCTGCTTGGAGAACACAGGTGGGTCTGCCCTGCTTCTGCTGGGATCGAGTCATGCTTTGACACACAGCTGTTACACCACGGTGACAAATGCAGGTGATATCACATGTCTGCACTACCATCTCCACCACCGCTGCCACGATTTTAGGCCCTGCATTTTTCAGCAGAGTTGTAGACCTGGATGATCATGCCTCTATTTTGTTGGTGCTTTCATGAGCCTTTCTAAGCAGACCGCTATAGACATTTTGGTGGTTCAAAGGAGGAAATCTCACAGCCAATGCACAATACAAGACAGGAATGAAGAAGGTCCTGGGAAGAAAGGAAATCCAGAGTCACAGAGGACTTTCTTGTAAGGTGAGGATTTGAACAGGAACGCAACAAAATCCTTTGATGTGAACACTTCTTCAGAAAGCTGGCAGGCTTCTCCAAATCCACTGAGGCTGCTGATCAGAGCAGAACACCCTGAAAAGTCCTTGTGAAGGAAATGACAGGATAAACCAGCTTACAAAAGGTGAATACAAGAGGGGAGGATGTCTGAGAGACATGCAGTAAGGGAGGTACTGTCAGCTGGAAAAGTCTAGTTCTATGTAATGGCTCTAATAACATTAGGAGAGTCACCTGAAGACCTCCCAGAAAACAGATATTTCAGCATCCATGTGCTCTCTGGTTTGCCTACATGTCATGTACAGCTCCATATTTACATACAACGCATACACTCTTCCTCAGAAGACCCACACGTTTTAAATGGTTCTGTAATTATATTTCTTCATAGTAGCAGACGGTTTTAAAAAAAAAATATCAGACAAGCCAAGGGAACAAACTCTTCTTGGACCATTTCCCATCCCTGTTATTTTCATTAAAGAACAGGGAGGGCATTGGTGCACTGAGACTACAGCTGTTTGCACTATATGCCTGACTCAGGAAACAAGCAGTTTGTTATTATGGTTATTTCTGGCAATTCAGGCCATTACTGCTCTGAAACATAAAGCAATTCCTATTTCACCTCAAGTACTAGTCTACAGATTCAAAATGTGTGTGCTAAGTCTTAATCTACAGGGTGTCCCACCTGACTGACTAGGAAATAAATCCACACAGAGCACAGCAAAAAATTACAATAAGTTGCCTGCATCAATTCAGGCCATATTTATCAAGTGATGCGTTATGAGTGCTGTGTACTGAAAATACACAGGAGCTGGGTATTGTGAATTCTGAGCCACTGCCCGTCATTTCTCTTTACCCCAAGTTCCTTAAAAAAAGGCTAGATCTTCAGCTGCTGTCACAGTTTCATTCACGCTGATGCTGAATTAAGCAGGTTAAAGATGTGCACCCTGGCTCAAGGAGAACAACCTCTCCCCCAGAACTGCAGTGAAGAAGTTAATCTTTGTTTGAACATTCAGTTTTACAAAAAATTTCAAATCCACACACCCACAAAGACTGGGAATTTTGTGGGTGTCAGTGTAGATTGTGTACACCAGATTTGGGGACGTTTATGTAAATGGCTCCTAAGAAGACAACAAATGGTGGGTGGGGAGCAGTTTCAGTGGTTACAAATTGTGGCCAGGGTTCTTGTCTCTCCCTCCACATTTGGGTCTTAGTCATCTAACATACCCACAAGCTGCTCTGTGACAACCATTACTTTTTGAGAAATAACATGGGAAGCAGTATCCTTAAAATTGGCAGTTTTAAAATACAGGATCTCCCCATCCCATTTGCTGCAGCACTTTCCTCTGTGCAGCTCCTCATTTGTCATTCATGTATCCACTCTCCCCTTGTTGCCACCTTATAAACACCTCTGCTTTCAGGGCAAGGTAGCAGCTCTCAGACAGTCAAGGAAACTGTGAAGAAAAGAGTAAGGTGAGACTATTTTCCATATTTCAGGCTAGAATTCTACATTATTTATCAAAAACACACCAGGGAAGTTAGTAAGCCTGTCCTTTATCGCAGGATGCAGGATTTCTAGCTCAAATATGGAATCCCCATATTAAAAGAAAAGTCTGCTAACCCTAGGAACTAACCCATAAAGTGGATTACTCTGTGCAGTCACAGAGGTTTTCTAGACTACTCATTTTCACATGAGCCAATAGCTCCAGGGGATGTTCAGACAGTACTTGATGCCTTTGAACCTGACCTACAACCAGCCAGTGTCAGTTCAAACCTAACCATTGGCAGGAAACAGGGAAAAAAAAAAGGAAAGAGGAGTGAGTTACATTGTCATAGTAGGCCTCTGTCAAAGGAGTTTGTAGTTTGAGAGAAATCAAACAAGCAGAGCAGAAAGCTCAGATAGCACTGAAGCTAAATAAAGAGCATCTGTGCCAGGGAGTGAGGAGAACTTTGGAGCTGTGCAGGGAAGCAGGGGGGGCTTGGGGAAAAGGCGGTGGGGTGGCAGGGGAGGAGAAGAGGGATAGGACTTGGAGTGGCACAGCCGTGCTCCCAGCCCTACCAAGGTCCAAGACAAGAAAAAACTACTCCCTTTGCTCCCTGTCTTTTCCTTTCCTTCAACAGTTCTTGGGCAACCCTTGCCCCTAGTCCCACCTTGTGAAGGTGGTCACTCTGTCATTTCTCATGGGAGCCAGCAGTAGGGCAGCCCTTTCCACCTTCCTGGAAGCTTCTGAAAAAAAAAACAGAAGGAAAGACTGAAAATGCACCGTGTCAATGCTTAGCCAGTGTTCCAAGCACTGGCAATGGGTTAGGAAGAGAGACACCACTGACTGAGATGAATGGAGGAGTTCACACCCTTCACATCTCCTGTGTCTTTGCAGAGGGCATTTTCATTCAGCAGAGTACACTTCATGGAGATGAACAGGTTACTTCACACTTCTTCAAAAAACTCATTCTGCTTAAAGGTCAAGAGTCCAAAATCCACACACTCAATTGGATTTCCTTGAAACTAATAGTGCAACATAAATTTGCCATCCAAATACATAAACTTGCCATCAGCTGAGTGATTTACAAAATGCATTCCTAAAAAATAAAATAAATAGTCTCCCTAGAGGTTGAAAGATCGTTTCTGGGGGCATTTCTTTGGAATCAAACTGGCTCCAGTCAAAACCCATAGTCAGTCCCACAACATCCAT
>NW_008584806.1:0-1494 GCF_000691845.1 Merops nubicus | reverse complement strand
CAGCAGGAAATGCAGAGCAAGGAGCTTGGCAAATGCTTCAGGTATACAAGGAGGATCAAATCTCACACTGGGATGGAGAGGCCCTAGCCTGCCCACTGGGCTGCTCTCGTTGCTTCCCCGTGTCAGCTGGAGGCTCAGGTCTTGCTCCCATAAGTAGACCTGGCTGATTATCAGTCTCAGAATTTGGGGGTGGCTAGCACATAGGAGTCATTCTTCACCCTATCCTGTGCACATGCTGGGATCTGGAAGAGTCCATATGCCACTTGCTGCTGTGCTCAGAGATGTTCTGAAGGACAGCAAGAGAAAGCAAGCCCATAAGAAGTCAGGCAACACACATGAAAGGCAGTCTCTCCCTTCACCAGTGGGACAGGGAACAGATTGGAGCAGGTTGCTGGGCTGGCAAGCAGGGAATGTGATAAAGCAAGCCTAGCTGAAATCGGTGAAGGGGATTTCACAGATGGGTGACATACAAGGAATGCAAGATCGACTGATATGTGCAGATAAATAACCCCAGAAGCACGCAGAACTCTAGCAGGCGGCTGCCTTTGATGCATATATAGCAATAGGTGCCAGCTGACAAGGACTTACTGGCTCTTAAAATACTCACAGATTAAGAAGACAGGAAAGGAGGTGAGCTGGAAGTCAAAGCCAACAGATATGCATGACAGCAGGCTGGAGAAGGAAGAAGATTCACATGTTTAATGTAGTTTTTTCTGTTACATGGCTGTCACATTAAGATTTATGGACCTAGACCTGCTTGATGGCTCTCCTTTTCTCCACAGGAAGAGGACAAGACTCCAACACTTACCACAGTGTGACCAAGTGCCCAAGAGTGGGTAAGAAGTGTACTGTAGCCACGCAGCCTCTCCACCCCAGCCATAGCAATGTTTCTGCTCCTCCTGTGGGTAACTAGGCACAAAGGAGACTCACTTTCAGTTAAAGTACTGCTTTTCTATTAAAAGGCAAAGAAAATGGAATAAGGCTATTCACACATCATAAAGTTGTTTACAGCCAAGATGACCTTCCTACCTTATTAAGTCTGGGGTCAGTTTGAAATAGCAACCTAAAAGAGAAACTTTCCATAACCTATTGCCAGTTACTTGAATCAGTGATTTCCAAAATGTAGGCCACAGACAGCTGGTTGGTCACATGTGGCTGGCACCCCTCCTTTCTCACTGCTGCTTCAGCCCAAGCACCACTAAAAATACACCAAATGGTTTCCTAATATTGTGTTCTCATGTGATCACGAGCTAGTGTTGGAATAGGGATGTAAGAAAACCAAAGATGTGAGAGGTGGAAGAGCGATGCTCCTTTATGAAAGAAAACAAATATTCAACACAATTGGATGTTCTGGGAAATTATTTCAGTTAAGGCTGTTGAGAAGTGTGTTTTTACAGTTTGGCGTTTTTTTAAATTTTCTTCTGTTGGTCTTTCATATCAGGAAAACAAAGGAAAACAGGCCCAAATAGTTCTCCTGACAGCATAAGTGATTCC
>NW_008584805.1:31986-32240 GCF_000691845.1 Merops nubicus | reverse complement strand
TACATACTCTGGAATTGGAACGATTATAACTGCATACTGTCATTTTGGGAGGCTTCCAAGTCTCATATCAATCTGAGATTGTACTGTGTCAATCTGCCTTCCACCTAATCCCGTAGTAATGACAGGTTGGCCTTTAAATTTCTTAGGGTTTCCATAAATCAAGGAGGCCTCTGCTCTGTTATCTACTAAAGCTATTCCTATTTGGGAGGACCGGTTCTTCCAGGATATCTGAAGCTCCACATGGGGTCGTCAAT
>NW_008584805.1:27567-29935 GCF_000691845.1 Merops nubicus | reverse complement strand
GAGGTCTGCCCTGAACCAGGAAGCTCTGTGGAGTGCACTCCACAGACAGACACTCCTGACTCCCTGCAAGTGGTCCCAGCTTTTATCCCCAAGCAGGGACCTGACCTTTGTCAACTCAATGCAGGACCCCTGGGGCTCATTTCCCTTCTGGCTCTCCCTGCAGGGACGGCCGCACCCTGGGGGGAAGCTATAAGGCAAACTCACCACCTCTGTATGAAGGGCTGTGGGAATCACCCATATGTCAACCTTAATTTGGGGCTTGGGGTTCAAACCCCAGCATTTCAGAATCCCATGATGCAACATATTTCCTATGCTTGAGTCCTCAATTTGTAACGATTTGTCAAGAACTGAAACGCATCAGGGGTTTTGGAACCTTCCTATGCTTGAGTCCTCAATTTGTAATGATTTGTCAAGAACTGAAATGCATCAGGGGTTTTGGAACTAGATGATCTTTAAGTTGTCTCCCAACCCAAACCATTCTATGATTCTGTGATTTATAGATCTCTGATGGGTTCCAGGCTCATCCTCAGAAAATCAGAAATGTCCCACTGGCTTAAAAAAAAAATAAAATATTCTTTTGGTTTACATTCCTAACACCAACCTTACACAGACTTTCTGCAAGTTAAACAGCAACACTGTAAATTTAAATAGTCCATGAAGTGATTATTACCTTTTTTTTTTTTAATTGCTGTTCCATAGCTGGAAATCTTACCAAGGTCACCTTGGTTAAATTATACATGTGATTGACAAGAAAAACAGAAACAGCTAACTACAACAACTCAAAAACCCTGAGTAACAGTTCAATCTACTTGAAACACTTAATAGAGCCACAGGCTTTGGGGTCTCAGAAGGCAGAAAAACAATATAGTCTGAGAGACTCAACACAACAGGAAAGTGGCAGGTGATACTACTTTTATTATAGAAACTGCTAATTTGGATGCAACAGTGTCAATAGGAATTACACTAATTAAACTGTCTTCCAAAACATCAGTCAGTAACTCCAGTAAGGTTTGTATACAGTTTTCTAAGTTGACTTAACGTTTGCTGTTTGATGAATTCCAAAGCTCTACATTGTCTTTCTAATGACTCCCTTCTGTAAGAGTACACCACACAGAGACAAAGCAGAAAGAGAAAAAATGCAGAGACTAACGGAACTTTTTCTTCTGCACTGAGACTGTATCTCCTTGGAGGACTCACAACAAAATGCTTGCAAGCACAAAAGAGACACAAACATACTACAAAAAACATACTGCACCAGCACAGAAAAAAAATAGCTAATTTTTTCCTATATTTTAAACCATATGCAAAACACAACTGTTCATTAAAAAGCAGCACCTTACAAGCTGAAGGCTTGAAGGGCACAGAAAGCAAAAATTATGTGCCCTCAGCACAGTTGGTGAGTGGCAGATCTGAAAGTATGTAACATGCGCATGGTTATTCAGCATTTGTGTTTCAGAGGAGAGACATACAATTTGGGCTCTGGACAGCCCTGAATTTCACAACAGGGTTTTTCCTTAGTCACTCAGGATGCACATGGCTCTCCCCTTAGGCACTCCCCGAAGCCACTGCAAGTCTTTGCTCATAATTCAAAAGGACAGTGGGTAAGGCTGTGGGGCACATCTATTCATAAACAGTAATAGGACTTTTGTAGTAAGAATAGAACTTGAAAACTCTTTTTTTTTTTTTTTGATGAAAAAAGCATTTTAAGCATTTGATAGTACAATCGCTACTCCATAGTTTTATATTGTATCTCCCTTTCTAGTAGAATTACCATGTGATAGTTATTATGAGAAAAATAAACTTCCATCACTGAAACGGAATGGTTTCCAAGTGGCTGTTATGATGAATCTTCCACTGACAAGAGAATCAAGAAAAAGATGAATAATTTCTTAGAACTCATATACTATATATCAGACAGGAACACATAAAAAATACATGTATCACTGTGAAGAATCCTTTGCTGTGTGCCATGGTTTGAAAAGAGCTAGTTTCATCCTGATCTAACTTCTTGCTTCTCTGTTCATGTTCAGCCCTGATTTGAGCACAAGTCAAGATAGGGCCAGGCCTCTTTGAATTAAGAGCGAAGACTTCCTTATCTGGGAAGCCCTGCTGCTCCAGCACAAGTGTGCTTTGCTCACAACATGTATATTCAGTTTACATATCTTATTTGCTCATCTTACTCTCTGCAGTTTTGACCCTTATTGCTCTCTGCAGACACCCAATGTACTTCCAAGAGAAAATAGATTTCCATGAGAAAGGCAGCAGCAGCTCTGGGTTTCTAGGTCCCTGACAATGAACTTAAACCTACCTGAGTCAGATGTCCAGTGAATTTTGTAATAAATTGAGTGAAACTTCCTGTTCATTCCTG
>NW_008584805.1:25313-27536 GCF_000691845.1 Merops nubicus | reverse complement strand
TGCTGAAATATGGGGCCCATTTAAAAATGGGATCAGCTTGCTCCTTGGATCATCAAAGTTGCTTGGAAGAAGCTTGCTTTTGCACTTCTTTCTGCAAATGAAGGTTTGATTTCCCTCCATCTCCCATTTCTTTTGTCTCCTTCTTAAAGTTACTTACAATCAAAACAATAAACAAGCAAAACTCCATTATTTTGTCTCACTCTAAAAAATCAGAGAGAAGAAGAAAAAGAACAGGAAGCCCAGCTCTTTGATGAGACTGAACACATTTCTAACCCAAATTTCACAACACTAACTAACAACAAAGAACATGTATTCAGAGGTATTTGGAAAATGATGGGATTCTACTTCACAAACCAAACAGCTTTCCAGCCTGCCATTTAAAGCCTGTTGAAGCCAGTGGGATCTTGTTGGATTACTGGAAGATGTTAAAATCTCACATGAGATTACGTTTTCTTATTTTGCAGCTCCATAAACAGACAGGCAGCAATTTCTCTAATCCATGGAGCAGACATGGCCTATAAAGTGGGTGTATTGGTCTCTTCCCAAGTAACAACTAACGGGATGAGAAGAAATGTCCTCAAGGTGCACCAGGGAAGATTTAGATTTGACATTAGGAAAAATCTCTTCAGAGTTACCATCCTTGGAGGTATTTAAAAAACATACAGAAATGACACTTAGGGATGTGGTTTATCGGTGGAAATGTTAGGTTTACAGTTGGACTTGATCTTAAAGGTCTTTTCCAACCTAAATGATTCTATGACAAAAGATTGAGCCGACTGCCTGACAACCCTTTTGTGCTTGTGTCTGTGAGCTCTTTCACAGCTCAAACATCCTTCTGCAGGAGCTTTGCTAGTCAAAGCCAATTTGCACAAATGGGGACCACCCTGAGGATGACAGCTTATCATGCAATTCATAGGCATGACTAGCACACCACCTCCAGCAGACTACTCCTTGTCAAGCTCAGATCCAGGTTCCTAAGGTCTACTAGGAGATGTTTCCATCCAGGATTTGGCACTGTCTCTGCTCTGAAGCTAGGGCTCAGTGGCAATATCTACACCACTAAATGGAAGAAAGAGAGCCCTAACATATACACACAATAATCTAAAAGGTGCAGCTATTGGAGTGGTTCTGGTATAGATTTGGCCAGGCCTGTTACCACTGCCCCAGATAGAATGAGGACACAACCAGGGGATTATCAGGACTTGTTGTCATTTGGTAGCTTGGTTGAGGACATCAAACCCGTAGAGAGGAGGATATAGCAAAGTAGTTGTCAACAGAGCCATGCCACTCTGCTTTACCCTTCAGGCTGGGAATACACCCTAGCCTGGTTTGTTTAGTAGCGGGGCCAGAAAATTGGCAGCTGTTGCAAGTTTTAGCCCCTAGACTCTAGGTCTGAGCAAAAGCCCACACAACATGCCTGAAGTCAGTCCTGCTGCAGCTGCTACCAACAACTCTACCCCTGCTGGTGGCAGGCTGCAACTAGCCACCCACAGATGTTGTCATCTAAGCATAGTTTGCAGTGTTTCCCCATGGTCCGCAGGAGACTGGGGAGATTGCACTCCCCCAACACAGACACCCAGCTTCCTCAAGCACTTTGGATCTTTGCACAGGTTTGGGCAGCAAACTGAGGGAAGCTGTGTCCTGTCCTCACTGTCATGTGACAGGGAGCAGCAAGCTGCAACCCAGAAGCCTCCCAGTCTTGCTACATCCAAGGTCCTGGGCATTTCTCAAGGCAACGGGGAGGTCCATGAACCACACTGAGACATTTTGCTGGTTCTACCGGTGGCCCTGAATCCTGCAATCTCAGCTCTACATCCAGCTCAAACTCATCTCTTTGTCTTGCAAATACAATACTCTCAACCAGCACACTGTGCTGCAGAAATAGCTGGGCCCAGGATCATTTCTGACCCACATTCATCTTTCTCCGGGGAGATGCTGGAGCATAAACATTCATCAAGAGCAGCCTTTTCTTTCCTTTCCACAAAGAGGCATTTAGCTAGGCTTGGCAGAAGGAGGTAAGCCTCCGGGAAGACATTATCCTGACAGCAAACACTGGTGACTGGCTTTGTGTGTATGAATGTGTGTGTTTGGCAGGCTCTAGATGCTAAATAAATATGGGTTATTAATAAAGCGCTAGCTGGAGATGGAAAATAAGATTGAATGCTTCATCTTCCCAGAACTGTTTTAGGATCTTAGGGGGGAAATAAAGAACAAAGACAATGG